>NW_027422850.1:1340000-1342500 GCF_048934315.1 Petromyzon marinus | reverse complement strand
AACCGCATGAAACTTCCAGAGGCATTTGCAGCAGGAATGCATGTGCACTCAAAAAATGTGATATTTTTCACGGAGAGACCCCGTGAAACGCTAGAAGTGGGCGGGGATGTCTCTCTTGTGGCTCACGGGGCTGTTAGGGTGGCACAGAAATCCCTCGGAATGGGAAAACGGGTCATTTTCGTGTCGCCACATTGCATACGAACCGCATGAAACTTCCAGAGGCATTTGCAGCAGGAATGCATGTGCACTCAAAAAAGTGAATATTTCTCACGGATAGACCCCGTGATACGCTAGAAATTGGCGGGGATGTCTCTCTTGTGGCTCACGGGGCTGTTAGGGTGGCACAGAAATCCCTCGGAATGGGAAAACGGGTCATTTTCGTGTCGCCACATTGCATGCGAACCGCATGCAACTTCCAGAGGCATTTGCAGCAGAAATGCATGTGCAGTCAAAAAAAAATTGATATTTTTCACGGATAGACCCCGTGAAACGCTAGAAATTGGCGGGGATGTGTCTCTTGTGGCTCACGGGGCTGTTCGGGTCGCACAGAAATCCCTGGGAATGGGAAAACGGGTCATTTTCGTGTTGCCACATTGCGTACGAACCGCATGAAACTTCCAGAGGCATTTGCAGCAGGAATGCATGTGCACTCAAAAACTTCTATATGTTTCACGGATAGACCCCGTGAAACGCTAGAAATTGGCGGGGATGTGTCTCTTGTGGCTCACGGGGCTGTTAGGGTGGCACAGAACTCCCTCGGAATGGGAAAAGGGGTCATTTTCGTGTTGCCACATTGCATAGGAACGCCATGAAACTTCCAGAGGCATTTGCAGCAGAAAGGCACGTGCACTCAAAAATTTTAATATTTTTCACGCATAGACCCCGTCAAACGCTAGAAGTTGGCGGGGATGTCTCTCTTGTGGCTCACGGGGCTGTTAGGGTCGCACAGAAATGCCTCGGAATGGGAAAACGGGTCATTTTTGTGTGGCCACATTGCATAGGAACGGCATGAAACTTCCAGAGGCATTTGCAGCAGGAATGCATGTGCACTCAAAAACGTCTATATTTTTCACGGATAGACCCCGTGAAACGCTATAAATTGGCGGGGATGTCTCTCTTGTGGCTCACGGGCGCTGTTAGTTAGGGTCGCACAGAAATCCCTCGGAATGGGAAAAGGGGTCATTTTCGTGTTGCCACATTGCGTACGAACGGCATGAAACTTCCAGAGGCATCTGCAGCAGAAATGCATGTGCACTCAAAAACGTCTATATTTTTCACGGATAGACCCCGTGAAACGCTAGAAATTGGCGGGGATGTGTCTCTTGTGGCTCACGGGGCTGTTAGGGTCGCACAGAAATCCCTCGGAATGGGAAAACGGGTCATTTTCGTGTTGCCACAATTGGCATACGAACGGCATGAAACTTCCAGAGGCATTTGCAGCAGAAATGCATGTGCACTCAAAAACGTGAATATTTTTTCACGGATAGACCCCGTCAAACGCTCGAATTTGGCGGGGATGTTTCTCTTGTGGGTCACGGGGCTGTTCGGCTCGCACAGAACTCCCTTGGTCCACCTGATTCGTGCATACAGGCAGCAACTAAAACTCTGTAAACCTGCTGTGAGGACATCTAAACAGTGGACCAGTGAGGCTGTGGAAGATTTGCGGGCGTGCTTAGACTGTACTGACTGGGATATGTTCACGACTGCTACCAATAGTCTGGATGAACTCACAGAGGCTGTGTACATCAGCTTCTGTGAGGACTGCTGTATCCCAACACGTACCAGGGTGAACTTTAACAACAACAAGCCCTGGTTCTCAGCAAAGCTCAAAAGGTTGAGGTTGGAGAAGGAGGAAGCGTTTAGGAGTGGGGATAGAGACAGATTCAAGGAGTCGAAGAACAGGTTTAGCAAAGCGGTGAGAGAGGCTAAACGACTGTACTCAGAGACACTAAAACACCAGTTCTCTACTAACGACGCTGCTTCTGTCTGCCAAAGGGCTCAGGCACATCACCAACTACAAACCCAGAGCGCCCCACACCACTAACGACTCCCGCCTAGCCAACGACCTGAACGAGTTCTACCGTAGATTTGAAAGACAATTGGACTGTCCTGAACCACCCCTTCCCACCCAAGAGGCCCCATCCCCCACCCATACTACAGAAACGACTCTCTCCTTTCAGGAGGGAGAAGTTAATGGGCTTTTCAAGAGGCAGAATCCACGCAAAGCAGCCGGGCCGGACTCTGTCTCTCCAGCCACCCTCAGGCACTGCGCTGACCAGCTGTCTCCGGTGTTCACCAACATCTTTAACACCTCCCTGGAGACATGCCATGTACCAGCCTGTCTCAAGTCCTCCACCATCATCGCTGTGCCCAAAAAGCTAAGGCCAACAGGACTAAATGATTACAGACCGGTCGCCCTTACATCTGTGGTAATGAAGTCTTTTGAGCGCCTGCTCCTGGCACACCTCAAAGCCATCACAGACCCTCTCCTGGACCCCCT
>NW_027422850.1:1302500-1305000 GCF_048934315.1 Petromyzon marinus | reverse complement strand
GTCTCTTGTGGCTCACGGGGCTGTTAGGGTGGCACAGAAATCCCTCGGAATGGGAAAACGGGTCATTTTCGTGTTGCCACATTGCATGCGAACGGCATGAAACTTCCAGAGGCATTTGCAGCAGGAATGCATGTGCAGTCAAAAAAGTGAATATTTTTCACGGATAGACCCCGTGAAACGCTAGAAATTGGCGGCGATGTCTCTCTTGTGGCTCACGGGGCTGTTAGGGTGGCACAGAAATCCCTCGGAATGGGAAAACGGGTCATTTTCGTGTCGCCACATTGCATGCGAACCGCATGAAACTTCCAGAGGCATTTGCAGCAGAAATGCATGTGCAGTCAAAAAATTGAATATTTTTCACGGATAGACCCCGTGAAACGCTAGAAATTGGCGGGGATGTGTCTCTTGTGGCTCACGGGGCTGTTAGGGTGGCACAGAAATCCCTCGGAATGGGAAAAAACGGGTCATTTTCGTGTCGCCACATTGCATGCGAACCGCATGAAACTTCCAGAGGCATTTGCAGCAGGAATGCATGTGCACTCAAAAAATGTGATATTTTTCACGGAGAGACCCCGTGAAACGCTAGAAGTGGGCGGGGATGTCTCTCTTGTGGCTCACGGGGCTGTTAGGGTGGCACAGAAATCCCTCGGAATGGGAAAACGGGTCATTTTCGTGTCGCCACATTGCATACGAACCGCATGAAACTTCCAGAGGCATTTGCAGCAGGAATGCATGTGCACTCAAAAAAGTGAATATTTCTCACGGATAGACCCCGTGATACGCTAGAAATTGGCGGGGATGTCTCTCTTGTGGCTCACGGGGCTGTTAGGGTGGCACAGAAATCCCTCGGAATGGGAAAACGGGTCATTTTCGTGTCGCCACATTGCATGCGAACCGCATGCAACTTCCAGAGGCATTTGCAGCAGAAATGCATGTGCAGTCAAAAAAAAATTGATATTTTTCACGGATAGACCCCGTGAAACGCTAGAAATTGGCGGGGATGTGTCTCTTGTGGCTCACGGGGCTGTTCGGGTCGCACAGAAATCCCTGGGAATGGGAAAACGGGTCATTTTCGTGTTGCCACATTGCGTACGAACCGCATGAAACTTCCAGAGGCATTTGCAGCAGGAATGCATGTGCACTCAAAAACTTCTATATGTTTCACGGATAGACCCCGTGAAACGCTAGAAATTGGCGGGGATGTGTCTCTTGTGGCTCACGGGGCTGTTAGGGTGGCACAGAACTCCCTCGGAATGGGAAAAGGGGTCATTTTCGTGTTGCCACATTGCATAGGAACGCCATGAAACTTCCAGAGGCATTTGCAGCAGAAAGGCACGTGCACTCAAAAATTTTAATATTTTTCACGCATAGACCCCGTCAAACGCTAGAAGTTGGCGGGGATGTCTCTCTTGTGGCTCACGGGGCTGTTAGGGTCGCACAGAAATGCCTCGGAATGGGAAAACGGGTCATTTTTGTGTGGCCACATTGCATAGGAACGGCATGAAACTTCCAGAGGCATTTGCAGCAGGAATGCATGTGCACTCAAAAACGTCTATATTTTTCACGGATAGACCCCGTGAAACGCTATAAATTGGCGGGGATGTCTCTCTTGTGGCTCACGGGCGCTGTTAGTTAGGGTCGCACAGAAATCCCTCGGAATGGGAAAAGGGGTCATTTTCGTGTTGCCACATTGCGTACGAACGGCATGAAACTTCCAGAGGCATCTGCAGCAGAAATGCATGTGCACTCAAAAACGTCTATATTTTTCACGGATAGACCCCGTGAAACGCTAGAAATTGGCGGGGATGTGTCTCTTGTGGCTCACGGGGCTGTTAGGGTCGCACAGAAATCCCTCGGAATGGGAAAACGGGTCATTTTCGTGTTGCCACAATTGGCATACGAACGGCATGAAACTTCCAGAGGCATTTGCAGCAGAAATGCATGTGCACTCAAAAACGTGAATATTTTTTCACGGATAGACCCCGTCAAACGCTCGAATTTGGCGGGGATGTTTCTCTTGTGGGTCACGGGGCTGTTCGGCTCGCACAGAACTCCCTTGGTCCACCTGATTCGTGCATACAGGCAGCAACTAAAACTCTGTAAACCTGCTGTGAGGACATCTAAACAGTGGACCAGTGAGGCTGTGGAAGATTTGCGGGCGTGCTTAGACTGTACTGACTGGGATATGTTCACGACTGCTACCAATAGTCTGGATGAACTCACAGAGGCTGTGTACATCAGCTTCTGTGAGGACTGCTGTATCCCAACACGTACCAGGGTGAACTTTAACAACAACAAGCCCTGGTTCTCAGCAAAGCTCAAAAGGTTGAGGTTGGAGAAGGAGGAAGCGTTTAGGAGTGGGGATAGAGACAGATTCAAGGAGTCGAAGAACAGGTTTAGCAAAGCGGTGAGAGAGGCTAAACGACTGTACTTAGAGACACTAAAACACCAGTTCTCTACTAACGACGCTGCTTCTGTCTGCCAAAGGGCTCAGGCACAT
>NW_027422850.1:1280000-1285000 GCF_048934315.1 Petromyzon marinus | reverse complement strand
AACCAAGTCTTCACCTTGGAAAATAACAAAATCTAATCTAAAACATCTTAAATAAAGCTTGTCTGTAGTCTTCTTTGTAGGCAGAAAAAAGTACGTTACAGGACTCTCAAACTGATGTATTCCAAAAATAAAGAATTAAAATAACAAATTCTAATCTATATAAGCGCTCTTGAATAAAGCAGTGTAAAAAAAAAAAATAGCAATATAAAAAAAACCAAGTCTTCGTCTTGGAAAATAACAAAATCTAAAAGAAAAGAAAAGTCTTCTTTGTGGAAAATAGTAAAATAAAAAAACCAAGACTTCACCTTGGAAAATAACAAAATCTAATCTAAAACATCTTAAATAAACTTATTTGTAATCTTCTTTGTAGGCAGAAAATAGTAAGTTACAGGACTCTCGAACTGATGTAGTCCAAAAATAAAGAATTAAAATAACAAAGACCAATCTATATAAGTGCTCTTGAATAGGCTTCGTGTAAAAAAAATAGCAATAAAAAAATACCAAGTCTTCGTCTTGGAAAATAACAAAATCTAAAAGAAAAGTCTTCTTTGTGGAAAATAGTAAAATAAAAAAACCAAGACTTCACCTTGGAAAATAACAAAATCTAATCTAAAACATCTTAAATAAAGCTGGTTTGTAGTCTTCTCTCGAATTGATGTAGTGCAAAAATAAAGAATTAAAATAACAAAGTCTAATCTATATAAGTGCTCTTGAATAAAGCTTCCTGTAAAAAAATAGCAAAAAAATACCAAGTCTTCGTCTTGGAAAATAACAAAATCTAAAAGAAAAGAAAAGTCTTCTTTGTGGAAAATAGTAAAATAAAAAAACCAAGACTTCACCTTGGAAAATAACAAAATCTAATCTAAAACATCTTAAATAAAGCTTATTTGTAATCTTCTTTGTAGGCGGAAAATAGTAAGTTACAGGACTCTCGAACTGATGTAGTCCAAAAATAAAGAATTAAAATAACAAAGTCTAATCTATATAAGTGCTCTTGAATAAGTTTCGTGTAAAAAAATGGCAATATAATAAAAATACCAAGTCTTCGTCTTGGAAAATAACAAAATCTAAAAGAAAGGTCTTCTTTATGGAAAATAGTAAAATAAGAATACCAAGACTTCACCTTGGAAAATAACAAAACCATCTTGAAAAAAGCTTATTTTTAATCTTCTTTGTAGGCAGAAAATAGTAAGGCGAAAATAAAGTCCCCTCTAAGCTCTAAAGTAACAAATACGACGTGTTAAAAAAAAAAAAAACTAACAATAAAAAAAAGAACCAAGACTTCGTCTTGGAAAATAACAATCTAAATTGTGGAAAATAGTAAAATGAAATAAAAACCGACTTCACCTTCGAAAATAACAAAATCAATCTAAAACAAATGACATCTTAAAACAAAACTATTATTTGTTTCGGAGGTTGTCTATGACTGTTCATAGACCGCATAATTTCCACAGAACATTCTCAGAATATCAAGAGAGAAAAGCAGCGTTCTGCGGGAAATCATCTTGGCCAGTGATGTCGTTCTGGGTTTGGTCAGGCCCAGGGAGGTAAGTACCTCGTTATTCTCAAGGGGCCACTTTCCTCTTGCCCCAACCGGGAATCCAAAGAATGTGACCTTGCTAGCCTTCGTCAGCACTTTGACTTGATCACCAAGAGGGGTATAGTACGAAACTTTGTGCGAGGCAGCATCTGACAAGGTATTCTTTGAAAGCTCAAAACGGACGGTGACATCGATCACAACCGCCTCCTCATCTTTTGCAAACACGAGGTCAGGCTTTCTCATCTCTCCCGTCTCGGATATGAACCGTGGCTCTTTGTATACAGACCAGCCCAATCTAGCCGCTTCGTCTGCCAGAATGTTACTGATCTTGTTATGTCGCGCAATTCTTGCTTTCTGTACTGCAGGACATTGACCGAGAATGTGCGAAAGGGACTCGAGTCTGGCAGAGCATTTCCTGCAGGAACGTAAGGCCCCATCTCTGCCTCTGTTCAAGCTTTCTCTTGTTGGGTAAATATTTGCCCTTAGTTGTAGTGCTGCGATAAAGAAGCATTGTTTAAAGCCGCACCATGGCCTCAACCAAGCATTACTGATTCTATCATGCGCAAAGTTTACAATGCCCCTTCCTTGAACCGGCTTTTCGCACCATCTCTGAAATTCATGCTCCCTCCAATCGCAGGGTCTCGGATATACAGGTTCTTTTGACACCGAGTCCCTGAGAACGAATGTTGGGATTGCATCACTGTCACCCCCTGCTCGTACCCACAAATTACGGTATTCTTCCTCCATACCCTGCGAGGACACAATATTACGGGTGATAGCATCGGACGAGTTTGCTATACGTTGCAGCCTTCTAACTTGAACCGAAGGGATTGTTTTTTCCAGTTTCAAGATGGCAAGGCCTCCGTCTCGGGCTCTGGCATATAACAGTCCATCACAAGTTGAAGCGGGAAGGTGGAGCCATCCTTTTACCGCCTTTCTAATCTCTTGGTCCAACCCACGGAGAGTTGATTGCTTGCAGTCCGAGTGGTCTGCAGGATATAACAATCTGGGTAGGGCATAGGCATTGAGTAGTTCAACCTTCTGAGTTGGCTTCAGAGGCGCCTCATCGATTTTCGAGATCCATGTCTTTAGCTGACAATGTAGATCAGGCTGTATAGTGCCAGTCCAAGGGCCAATTTTCAGACCAAGGTATTTCGTTGATTCATCAGGTTGGATCATATGGACATCTTTATTTTTGATAGTCCATGGGTCGCAGTTGTTCACCGTATATGAATCTTTGGTTGGGCTTATCATGAAGCCCTGGCACTTTCTGGCCTGAACCTCCAATCCCGATAGCCCACAAAATGATTCCAAGATCGCTAGATTGGCGGCCATACCAACCCAAGATTCGCTCACCAACACCAAATCATCAGCAAACGCAAGAGCTGTCACGTGGTCGGTATCAATGGAGTACCCAACTCCGTGTGACTCTAGGGTGCATATCAAAGGGTCCATGGCAAGATTGAAGAGCAGGGGTGACATGGGGTCACCCTGTTTGACACCAACACGTATGCTAATTTCTCGAGTCGACTCGCCATTGCTTTTGAACGAGGTCGTACACCGATCGTAGGCGTTCTGGATGATGCCCACCACGTGTTCATCTACTTTCTTGTGCCTTAACACCCATAAAATATGAGCATGCGAAACCGAGTCAAAAGCTTTCGCTATGTCGATAAACATGACAGCCAACGGCCTGTGCAATTTCTTAGCATGTCTCATAAGGTCCTGTAGCACCTTAAGATTTTCAGAGCAGCCAGATGCCGCTATAAAACCACGCTGCCTTGGGTTTAAGGGACAAGCACGAGCAAGACGTGCAGTCATTATTCTGGAAAATAATCTCAGAATCATTGAACCGATCGTTATTGGTCTCCAGTTCCCCAATTCTTTCAGCTTTTCATCGTCCATAACCTTAGGAATAAGAATCGTCCTATTCTTTTTCAACTCTTTGGGAATAATTCCTGTAATCATCCATGCATTAAATAGGGCTGTCAGTGTCCGACCCTCGGGGTCGGCAGCACAGATTGCAGCCCTTGTTAGGCCATCTGGCCCAGCTGCTGACGTTGGTTTAATGGCCCGTATGGCAGTCTGAACTTCCTCCACCGAAATTAGGGGCTCAAAGTATTCGTTATTTGCAACACCTGATGACTTAAATTGGCCCAGGCCATTGAATGGCAACACCTTCTCCCATTTTTCGCAGTAAAAACGATATACATCTGCGTTCGGGATTCGGCATTCATGACGTTCAGTGCCATCCAGGACTAAGGACGCAAGAAGAGAGCGGTTCTTAAAGAAGAGCTTCTGGTGCTTCATGAAGCTTCCTCGTTTTTCCGCTCTCTTCTTCATCCAAGATCGTGTGGGTAATATCCTGGGTTTAATAATGTCGTTCTCGGGTTTTGAACGTTTGCCTTTGTTTTTCACCAATCTCATCGGACAAAGCATCAATGCTGTGGCAGTTTCTACGAGGGCATCATGTTGGCCCTCGCCGTTAAGCCAAGCCTTTATTGCCTCCATTGCAGGCTTTTCCAGGGTCCCAGAATTCTCATTCGTAAGCCGCTCAGCTGCTTGAGCGAGTATGGATGAAGTCCCCGTTGTTACATTTGGTGGGGGAGACAATGTCTCAAGAGGCCTAGAAGAAAAATGTAAGCTGTCTGACATGGGGGCCCCTGTCTTTTTACTTAGGTCCCGTCTCTTGTCAGAGACTTGCTTGTTGGTCTTAGTCCCAAGCGCTTCAGCAATGATCTTATTGATATTCTTTTTCCCCTGAAACTGCAACTCTAGAAGGGCCAGCTGTTCTACTTCCTTCAAAGACCAGCAGCTACGGTGTACCCCTCTCTGCGAGGTACCCTTTATACCATCTTTAATCCTTTCCTCATTACGGGTGACTGGGTGAGCATGCCTCTTGTGCTGCGAAAGGCCACTTAGAGTCGCAAAGCGTGCCTGGCAACATTCACAGACCATTGGTAAGCTTTCCTCAGTTAACTTTATTCCCCCACATTTGGGGGCATGACAGGCAATCGATCGGTGGTTTGAGTTGGTTTTGTCACATTTAGCGCACTTAAACACCAGAGGAATGTCTCTGTGTTTGATGTTAAAATGTGCAACAAGTTCGGATGCTTTGCCCATGTGTTGTTTACAGATAACGCATATATACTCCAGACTAGGCAGTACAACCGTGATAGTTCCCTTGGTGTCAATGGGAAACTTTCCCAACACGGGTTCCTCAGCCGATATGTCGAGGAAGGACTCCTCCACATCCTCATCATCCTCTGTAAAGTCATCTGAAGAGTCATCCGACTCAACTAGACTTTTAATCTGTTCGTAAAAATCGTAGTTCATCTCCTCTTCCTTTTCCAAGGACGAGTTATGGAAGGTCATGGAAGGTATACTAGTCATTTTTAGCGCCGACCTAGACGCCATAGGTTTAGCAACATCAGATGCCCAGAGGGCATCTTCATTCTGT
>NW_027422850.1:1270000-1272500 GCF_048934315.1 Petromyzon marinus | reverse complement strand
AACTTCCAGAGGCATTTGCAGCAGAAATGCATGTGCAGTCAAAAAAAAATTGATATTTTTCACGGATAGACCCCGTGAAACGCTAGAAATTGGCGGGGATGTGTCTCTTGTGGCTCACGGGGCTGTTCGGGTCGCACAGAAATCCCTGGGAATGGGAAAACGGGTCATTTTCGTGTTGCCACATTGCGTACGAACCGCATGAAACTTCCAGAGGCATTTGCAGCAGGAATGCATGTGCACTCAAAAACTTCTATATGTTTCACGGATAGACCCCGTGAAACGCTAGAAATTGGCGGGGATGTGTCTCTTGTGGCTCACGGGGCTGTTAGGGTGGCACAGAACTCCCTCGGAATGGGAAAAGGGGTCATTTTCGTGTTGCCACATTGCATAGGAACGCCATGAAACTTCCAGAGGCATTTGCAGCAGAAAGGCACGTGCACTCAAAAATTTTAATATTTTTCACGCATAGACCCCGTCAAACGCTAGAAGTTGGCGGGGATGTCTCTCTTGTGGCTCACGGGGCTGTTAGGGTCGCACAGAAATGCCTCGGAATGGGAAAACGGGTCATTTTTGTGTGGCCACATTGCATAGGAACGGCATGAAACTTCCAGAGGCATTTGCAGCAGGAATGCATGTGCACTCAAAAACGTCTATATTTTTCACGGATAGACCCCGTGAAACGCTATAAATTGGCGGGGATGTCTCTCTTGTGGCTCACGGGCGCTGTTAGTTAGGGTCGCACAGAAATCCCTCGGAATGGGAAAAGGGGTCATTTTCGTGTTGCCACATTGCGTACGAACGGCATGAAACTTCCAGAGGCATCTGCAGCAGAAATGCATGTGCACTCAAAAACGTCTATATTTTTCACGGATAGACCCCGTGAAACGCTAGAAATTGGCGGGGATGTGTCTCTTGTGGCTCACGGGGCTGTTAGGGTCGCACAGAAATCCCTCGGAATGGGAAAACGGGTCATTTTCGTGTTGCCACAATTGGCATACGAACGGCATGAAACTTCCAGAGGCATTTGCAGCAGAAATGCATGTGCACTCAAAAACGTGAATATTTTTTCACGGATAGACCCCGTCAAACGCTCGAATTTGGCGGGGATGTTTCTCTTGTGGGTCACGGGGCTGTTCGGCTCGCACAGAACTCCCTTGGTCCACCTGATTCGTGCATACAGGCAGCAACTAAAACTCTGTAAACCTGCTGTGAGGACATCTAAACAGTGGACCAGTGAGGCTGTGGAAGATTTGCGGGCGTGCTTAGACTGTACTGACTGGGATATGTTCACGACTGCTACCAATAGTCTGGATGAACTCACAGAGGCTGTGTACATCAGCTTCTGTGAGGACTGCTGTATCCCAACACGTACCAGGGTGAACTTTAACAACAACAAGCCCTGGTTCTCAGCAAAGCTCAAAAGGTTGAGGTTGGAGAAGGAGGAAGCGTTTAGGAGTGGGGATAGAGACAGATTCAAGGAGTCGAAGAACAGGTTTAGCAAAGCGGTGAGAGAGGCTAAACGACTGTACTCAGAGACACTAAAACACCAGTTCTCTACTAACGACGCTGCTTCTGTCTGCCAAAGGGCTCAGGCACATCACCAACTACAAACCCAGAGCGCCCCACACCACTAACGACTCCCGCCTAGCCAACGACCTGAACGAGTTCTACCGTAGATTTGAAAGACAATTGGACTGTCCTGAACCACCCCTTCCCACCCAAGAGGCCCCATCCCCCACCCATACTACAGAAACGACTCTCTCCTTTCAGGAGGGAGAAGTTAATGGGCTTTTCAAGAGGCAGAATCCACGCAAAGCAGCCGGGCCGGACTCTGTCTCTCCAGCCACCCTCAGGCACTGCGCTGGCCAGCTGTCTCCGGTGTTCACCAACATCTTTAACACCTCCCTGGAGACATGCCATGTACCAGCCTGTCTCAAGTCCTCCACCATCATCGCTGTGCCCAAAAAGCTAAGGCCAACAGGACTAAATGATTACAGACCGGTCGCCCTTACATCTGTGGTAATGAAGTCTTTTGAGCGCCTGCTCCTGGCACACCTCAAAGCCATCACAGACCCTCTCCTGGACCCCCTTCAGTTTGCCTACAGAGCCAACAGGTCTGTGGACGACGCAGTTAACATGGCCCTCCACTTCACCCTACAGCATGTGGACGCCCCAGCATCCTACGCCAGGATCCTGTTTGTGGACTTCAGCTCTGCCTTCAACACCATCATCCCTGCCCTGCTTCAGGACAAGCTCTTCCAGCTGAACGTGCCCTACTCCACCTGCAGGTGGATCACAGACTTCCTCTCTGACAGGAAGCAGTGCGTTAAGCCGGGAACAGAAGTCTCTGACTCCAGGTCCATCAGCACGGGAACTCCTCAGGGCTGCGTCCTTTGCCCACTGCTCTTCTCCCTGTATACCAACAGCTGCGCCTCCAATCATCTGTCCGTCAAACTCTTGAAGTTTGTCGGACGACACCACCCTCATTGGGCTGATCTCT
>NW_027422850.1:1257500-1260000 GCF_048934315.1 Petromyzon marinus | reverse complement strand
CGCCACATTGCATGCGAACCGCATGAAACTTCCAGAGGCATTTGCAGCAGGAATGCATGTGCACTCAAAAAATGTGATATTTTTCACGGAGAGACCCCGTGAAACGCTAGAAGTGGGCGGGGATGTCTCTCTTGTGGCTCACGGGGCTGTTAGGGTGGCACAGAAATCCCTCGGAATGGGAAAACGGGTCATTTTCGTGTCGCCACATTGCATACGAACCGCATGAAACTTCCAGAGGCATTTGCAGCAGGAATGCATGTGCACTCAAAAAAGTGAATATTTCTCACGGATAGACCCCGTGATACGCTAGAAATTGGCGGGGATGTCTCTCTTGTGGCTCACGGGGCTGTTAGGGTGGCACAGAAATCCCTCGGAATGGGAAAACGGGTCATTTTCGTGTCGCCACATTGCATGCGAACCGCATGCAACTTCCAGAGGCATTTGCAGCAGAAATGCATGTGCAGTCAAAAAAAAATTGATATTTTTCACGGATAGACCCCGTGAAACGCTAGAAATTGGCGGGGATGTGTCTCTTGTGGCTCACGGGGCTGTTCGGGTCGCACAGAAATCCCTGGGAATGGGAAAACGGGTCATTTTCGTGTTGCCACATTGCGTACGAACCGCATGAAACTTCCAGAGGCATTTGCAGCAGGAATGCATGTGCACTCAAAAACTTCTATATGTTTCACGGATAGACCCCGTGAAACGCTAGAAATTGGCGGGGATGTGTCTCTTGTGGCTCACGGGGCTGTTAGGGTGGCACAGAACTCCCTCGGAATGGGAAAAGGGGTCATTTTCGTGTTGCCACATTGCATAGGAACGCCATGAAACTTCCAGAGGCATTTGCAGCAGAAAGGCACGTGCACTCAAAAATTTTAATATTTTTCACGCATAGACCCCGTCAAACGCTAGAAGTTGGCGGGGATGTCTCTCTTGTGGCTCACGGGGCTGTTAGGGTCGCACAGAAATGCCTCGGAATGGGAAAACGGGTCATTTTTGTGTGGCCACATTGCATAGGAACGGCATGAAACTTCCAGAGGCATTTGCAGCAGGAATGCATGTGCACTCAAAAACGTCTATATTTTTCACGGATAGACCCCGTGAAACGCTATAAATTGGCGGGGATGTCTCTCTTGTGGCTCACGGGCGCTGTTAGTTAGGGTCGCACAGAAATCCCTCGGAATGGGAAAAGGGGTCATTTTCGTGTTGCCACATTGCGTACGAACGGCATGAAACTTCCAGAGGCATCTGCAGCAGAAATGCATGTGCACTCAAAAACGTCTATATTTTTCACGGATAGACCCCGTGAAACGCTAGAAATTGGCGGGGATGTGTCTCTTGTGGCTCACGGGGCTGTTAGGGTCGCACAGAAATCCCTCGGAATGGGAAAACGGGTCATTTTCGTGTTGCCACAATTGGCATACGAACGGCATGAAACTTCCAGAGGCATTTGCAGCAGAAATGCATGTGCACTCAAAAACGTGAATATTTTTTCACGGATAGACCCCGTCAAACGCTCGAATTTGGCGGGGATGTTTCTCTTGTGGGTCACGGGGCTGTTCGGCTCGCACAGAACTCCCTTGGTCCACCTGATTCGTGCATACAGGCAGCAACTAAAACTCTGTAAACCTGCTGTGAGGACATCTAAACAGTGGACCAGTGAGGCTGTGGAAGATTTGCGGGCGTGCTTAGACTGTACTGACTGGGATATGTTCACGACTGCTACCAATAGTCTGGATGAACTCACAGAGGCTGTGTACATCAGCTTCTGTGAGGACTGCTGTATCCCAACACGTACCAGGGTGAACTTTAACAACAACAAGCCCTGGTTCTCAGCAAAGCTCAAAAGGTTGAGGTTGGAGAAGGAGGAAGCGTTTAGGAGTGGGGATAGAGACAGATTCAAGGAGTCGAAGAACAGGTTTAGCAAAGCGGTGAGAGAGGCTAAACGACTGTACTCAGAGACACTAAAACACCAGTTCTCTACTAACGACGCTGCTTCTGTCTGCCAAAGGGCTCAGGCACATCACCAACTACAAACCCAGAGCGCCCCACACCACTAACGACTCCCGCCTAGCCAACGACCTGAACGAGTTCTACCGTAGATTTGAAAGACAATTGGACTGTCCTGAACCACCCCTTCCCACCCAAGAGGCCCCATCCCCCACCCATACTACAGAAACGACTCTCTCCTTTCAGGAGGGAGAAGTTAATGGGCTTTTCAAGAGGCAGAATCCACGCAAAGCAGCCGGGCCGGACTCTGTCTCTCCAGCCACCCTCAGGCACTGCGCTGGCCAGCTGTCTCCGGTGTTCACCAACATCTTTAACACCTCCCTGGAGACATGCCATGTACCAGCCTGTCTCAAGTCCTCCACCATCATCGCTGTGCCCAAAAAGCTAAGGCCAACAGGACTAAATGATTACAGACCGGTCGCCCTTACATCTGTGGTAATGAAGTCTTTTGAGCGCCTGCTCCTGGCACACCTCAAAGCCATCACAGACC
>NW_027422850.1:1245000-1247500 GCF_048934315.1 Petromyzon marinus | reverse complement strand
AAACGGGTCATTTTCGTGTTGCCACATTGCATGCGAACGGCATGAAACTTCCAGAGGCATTTGCAGCAGGAATGCATGTGCAGTCAAAAAAGTGAATATTTTTCACGGATAGACCCCGTGAAACGCTAGAAATTGGCGGCGATGTCTCTCTTGTGGCTCACGGGGCTGTTAGGGTGGCACAGAAATCCCTCGGAATGGGAAAACGGGTCATTTTCGTGTCGCCACATTGCATGCGAACCGCATGAAACTTCCAGAGGCATTTGCAGCAGAAATGCATGTGCAGTCAAAAAATTGAATATTTTTCACGGATAGACCCCGTGAAACGCTAGAAATTGGCGGGGATGTGTCTCTTGTGGCTCACGGGGCTGTTAGGGTGGCACAGAAATCCCTCGGAATGGGAAAAAACGGGTCATTTTCGTGTCGCCACATTGCATGCGAACCGCATGAAACTTCCAGAGGCATTTGCAGCAGGAATGCATGTGCACTCAAAAAATGTGATATTTTTCACGGAGAGACCCCGTGAAACGCTAGAAGTGGGCGGGGATGTCTCTCTTGTGGCTCACGGGGCTGTTAGGGTGGCACAGAAATCCCTCGGAATGGGAAAACGGGTCATTTTCGTGTCGCCACATTGCATACGAACCGCATGAAACTTCCAGAGGCATTTGCAGCAGGAATGCATGTGCACTCAAAAAAGTGAATATTTCTCACGGATAGACCCCGTGATACGCTAGAAATTGGCGGGGATGTCTCTCTTGTGGCTCACGGGGCTGTTAGGGTGGCACAGAAATCCCTCGGAATGGGAAAACGGGTCATTTTCGTGTCGCCACATTGCATGCGAACCGCATGCAACTTCCAGAGGCATTTGCAGCAGAAATGCATGTGCAGTCAAAAAAAAATTGATATTTTTCACGGATAGACCCCGTGAAACGCTAGAAATTGGCGGGGATGTGTCTCTTGTGGCTCACGGGGCTGTTCGGGTCGCACAGAAATCCCTGGGAATGGGAAAACGGGTCATTTTCGTGTTGCCACATTGCGTACGAACCGCATGAAACTTCCAGAGGCATTTGCAGCAGGAATGCATGTGCACTCAAAAACTTCTATATGTTTCACGGATAGACCCCGTGAAACGCTAGAAATTGGCGGGGATGTGTCTCTTGTGGCTCACGGGGCTGTTAGGGTGGCACAGAACTCCCTCGGAATGGGAAAAGGGGTCATTTTCGTGTTGCCACATTGCATAGGAACGCCATGAAACTTCCAGAGGCATTTGCAGCAGAAAGGCACGTGCACTCAAAAATTTTAATATTTTTCACGCATAGACCCCGTCAAACGCTAGAAGTTGGCGGGGATGTCTCTCTTGTGGCTCACGGGGCTGTTAGGGTCGCACAGAAATGCCTCGGAATGGGAAAACGGGTCATTTTTGTGTGGCCACATTGCATAGGAACGGCATGAAACTTCCAGAGGCATTTGCAGCAGGAATGCATGTGCACTCAAAAACGTCTATATTTTTCACGGATAGACCCCGTGAAACGCTATAAATTGGCGGGGATGTCTCTCTTGTGGCTCACGGGCGCTGTTAGTTAGGGTCGCACAGAAATCCCTCGGAATGGGAAAAGGGGTCATTTTCGTGTTGCCACATTGCGTACGAACGGCATGAAACTTCCAGAGGCATCTGCAGCAGAAATGCATGTGCACTCAAAAACGTCTATATTTTTCACGGATAGACCCCGTGAAACGCTAGAAATTGGCGGGGATGTGTCTCTTGTGGCTCACGGGGCTGTTAGGGTCGCACAGAAATCCCTCGGAATGGGAAAACGGGTCATTTTCGTGTTGCCACAATTGGCATACGAACGGCATGAAACTTCCAGAGGCATTTGCAGCAGAAATGCATGTGCACTCAAAAACGTGAATATTTTTTCACGGATAGACCCCGTCAAACGCTCGAATTTGGCGGGGATGTTTCTCTTGTGGGTCACGGGGCTGTTCGGCTCGCACAGAACTCCCTTGGTCCACCTGATTCGTGCATACAGGCAGCAACTAAAACTCTGTAAACCTGCTGTGAGGACATCTAAACAGTGGACCAGTGAGGCTGTGGAAGATTTGCGGGCGTGCTTAGACTGTACTGACTGGGATATGTTCACGACTGCTACCAATAGTCTGGATGAACTCACAGAGGCTGTGTACATCAGCTTCTGTGAGGACTGCTGTATCCCAACACGTACCAGGGTGAACTTTAACAACAACAAGCCCTGGTTCTCAGCAAAGCTCAAAAGGTTGAGGTTGGAGAAGGAGGAAGCGTTTAGGAGTGGGGATAGAGACAGATTCAAGGAGTCGAAGAACAGGTTTAGCAAAGCGGTGAGAGAGGCTAAACGACTGTACTCAGAGACACTAAAACACCAGTTCTCTACTAACGACGCTGCTTCTGTCTGCCAAAGGGCTCAGGCACATCACCAACTACAAACCCAGAGCGCCCCACACCACTAACGACTCCCGCCTAGCCAAC
>NW_027422850.1:1232500-1235000 GCF_048934315.1 Petromyzon marinus | reverse complement strand
GTGCACTCAAAAAATGTGATATTTTTCACGGAGAGACCCCGTGAAACGCTAGAAGTGGGCGGGGATGTCTCTCTTGTGGCTCACGGGGCTGTTAGGGTGGCACAGAAATCCCTCGGAATGGGAAAACGGGTCATTTTCGTGTCGCCACATTGCATACGAACCGCATGAAACTTCCAGAGGCATTTGCAGCAGGAATGCATGTGCACTCAAAAAAGTGAATATTTCTCACGGATAGACCCCGTGATACGCTAGAAATTGGCGGGGATGTCTCTCTTGTGGCTCACGGGGCTGTTAGGGTGGCACAGAAATCCCTCGGAATGGGAAAACGGGTCATTTTCGTGTCGCCACATTGCATGCGAACCGCATGCAACTTCCAGAGGCATTTGCAGCAGAAATGCATGTGCAGTCAAAAAAAAATTGATATTTTTCACGGATAGACCCCGTGAAACGCTAGAAATTGGCGGGGATGTGTCTCTTGTGGCTCACGGGGCTGTTCGGGTCGCACAGAAATCCCTGGGAATGGGAAAACGGGTCATTTTCGTGTTGCCACATTGCGTACGAACCGCATGAAACTTCCAGAGGCATTTGCAGCAGGAATGCATGTGCACTCAAAAACTTCTATATGTTTCACGGATAGACCCCGTGAAACGCTAGAAATTGGCGGGGATGTGTCTCTTGTGGCTCTCGGGGCTGTTAGGGTGGCACAGAACTCCCTCGGAATGGGAAAAGGGGTCATTTTCGTGTTGCCACATTGCATAGGAACGCCATGAAACTTCCAGAGGCATTTGCAGCAGAAAGGCACGTGCACTCAAAAATTTTAATATTTTTCACGCATAGACCCCGTCAAACGCTAGAAGTTGGCGGGGATGTCTCTCTTGTGGCTCACGGGGCTGTTAGGGTCGCACAGAAATGCCTCGGAATGGGAAAACGGGTCATTTTTGTGTGGCCACATTGCATAGGAACGGCATGAAACTTCCAGAGGCATTTGCAGCAGGAATGCATGTGCACTCAAAAACGTCTATATTTTTCACGGATAGACCCCGTGAAACGCTATAAATTGGCGGGGATGTCTCTCTTGTGGCTCACGGGCGCTGTTAGTTAGGGTCGCACAGAAATCCCTCGGAATGGGAAAAGGGGTCATTTTCGTGTTGCCACATTGCGTACGAACGGCATGAAACTTCCAGAGGCATCTGCAGCAGAAATGCATGTGCACTCAAAAACGTCTATATTTTTCACGGATAGACCCCGTGAAACGCTAGAAATTGGCGGGGATGTGTCTCTTGTGGCTCACGGGGCTGTTAGGGTCGCACAGAAATCCCTCGGAATGGGAAAACGGGTCATTTTCGTGTTGCCACAATTGGCATACGAACGGCATGAAACTTCCAGAGGCATTTGCAGCAGAAATGCATGTGCACTCAAAAACGTGAATATTTTTTCACGGATAGACCCCGTCAAACGCTCGAATTTGGCGGGGATGTTTCTCTTGTGGGTCACGGGGCTGTTCGGCTCGCACAGAACTCCCTTGGTCCACCTGATTCGTGCATACAGGCAGCAACTAAAACTCTGTAAACCTGCTGTGAGGACATCTAAACAGTGGACCAGTGAGGCTGTGGAAGATTTGCGGGCGTGCTTAGACTGTACTGACTGGGATATGTTCACGACTGCTACCAATAGTCTGGATGAACTCACAGAGGCTGTGTACATCAGCTTCTGTGAGGACTGCTGTATCCCAACACGTACCAGGGTGAACTTTAACAACAACAAGCCCTGGTTCTCAGCAAAGCTCAAAAGGTTGAGGTTGGAGAAGGAGGAAGCGTTTAGGAGTGGGGATAGAGACAGATTCAAGGAGTCGAAGAACAGGTTTAGCAAAGCGGTGAGAGAGGCTAAACGACTGTACTCAGAGACACTAAAACACCAGTTCTCTACTAACGACGCTGCTTCTGTCTGCCAAAGGGCTCAGGCACATCACCAACTACAAACCCAGAGCGCCCCACACCACTAACGACTCCCGCCTAGCCAACGACCTGAACGAGTTCTACCGTAGATTTGAAAGACAATTGGACTGTCCTGAACCACCCCTTCCCACCCAAGAGGCCCCATCCCCCACCCATACTACAGAAACGACTCTCTCCTTTCAGGAGGGAGAAGTTAATGGGCTTTTCAAGAGGCAGAATCCACGCAAAGCAGCCGGGCCGGACTCTGTCTCTCCAGCCACCCTCAGGCACTGCGCTGGCCAGCTGTCTCCGGTGTTCACCAACATCTTTAACACCTCCCTGGAGACATGCCATGTACCAGCCTGTCTCAAGTCCTCCACCATCATCGCTGTGCCCAAAAAGCTAAGGCCAACAGGACTAAATGATTACAGACCGGTCGCCCTTACATCTGTGGTAATGAAGTCTTTTGAGCGCCTGCTCCTGGCACACCTCAAAGCCATCACAGACCCTCTCCTGGACCCCCTTCAGTTTGCCTACAGAGCCAACAGGTCTGTGGACGACGCAGT
>NW_027422850.1:1225000-1227500 GCF_048934315.1 Petromyzon marinus | reverse complement strand
TAAAAAATAGCAATATAATAAAAATACCAAGTCTTCGTCTTGGAAAATAACAAAATCTAAAAGAATGGTCTTCTTTATGGAAAATAGTAAAATAAGAATACCAAGACTTCACCTTGGAAAATAACAAAACCATCTTGAAAAAAGCTTATTTTTAATCTTCTTTGTAGGCAGAAAATAGTAAGGCGAAAATAAAGTCCCCTCTAAGCTCTAAAGTAACAAATACGACGTGTTAAAAAAAAAAACTAACAATAAAAAAAAGAACCAAGACTCCGTCTTGGAAAATAACAATCTAAATTGTGGAAAATAGTAAAATGAAATAAAAACCGACTTCACCTTCGAAAATAACAAAATCAATCTAAAACAAATGACATCTTAAAACAAAACTATTATTTGTTTCGGAGGTTGTCTATGACTGTTCATAGACCGCATAATTTCCACAGAACATTCTCAGAATATCAAGAGAGAAAAGCAGCGTTCTGCGGGAAATCATCTTGGCCAGTGATGTCGTTCTGGGTTTGGTCAGGCCCAGGGAGGTAAGTACCTCGTTATTCTCAAGGGGCCACTTTCCTCTTGCCCCAACCGGGAATCCAAAGAATGTGACCTTGCTAGCCTTCGTCAGCACTTTGACTTGATCACCAAGAGGGGTATAGTACGAAACTTTGTGCGAGGCAGCATCTGACAAGGTATTCTTTGAAAGCTCAAAACGGACGGTGACATCGATCACAACCGCCTCCTCATCTTTTGCAAACACGAGGTCAGGCTTTCTCATCTCTCCCGTCTCGGATATGAACCGTGGCTCTTTGTATACAGACCAGCCCAATCTAGCCGCTTCGTCTGCCAGAATGTTACTGATCTTGTTATGTCGCGCAATTCTTGCTTTCTGTACTGCAGGACATTGACCGAGAATGTGCGAAAGGGACTCGAGTCTGGCAGAGCATTTCCTGCAGGAACGTAAGGCCCCATCTCTGCCTCTGTTCAAGCTTTCTCTTGTTGGGTAAATATTTGCCCTTAGTTGTAGTGCTGCGATAAAGAAGCATTGTTTAAAGCCGCACCATGGCCTCAACCAAGCATTACTGATTCTATCATGCGCAAAGTTTACAATGCCCCTTCCTTGAACCGGCTTTTCGCACCATCTCTGAAATTCATGCTCCCTCCAATCGCAGGGTCTCGGATATACAGGTTCTTTTGACACAGAGTCCCTGAGAACGAATGTTGGGATTGCATCACTGTCACCCCCTGCTCGTACCCACAAATTACGGTATTCTTCCTCCATACCCTGCGAGGACACAATATTACGGGTGATAGCATCGGACGAGTTTGCTATACGTTGCAGCCTTCTAACTTGAACCGAAGGGATTGTTTTTTCCAGTTTCAAGATGGCAAGGCCTCCGTCTCGGGCTCTGGCATATAACAGTCCATCACAAGTTGAAGCGGGAAGGTGGAGCCATCCTTTTACCGCCTTTCTAATCTCTTGGTCCAACCCACGGAGAGTTGATTGCTTGCAGTCCGAGTGGTCTGCAGGATATAACAATCTGGGTAGGGCATAGGCATTGAGTAGTTCAACCTTCTGAGTTGGCTTCAGAGGCGCCTCATCGATTTTCGAGATCCATGTCTTTAGCTGACAATGTAGATCAGGCTGTATAGTGCCAGTCCAAGGGCCAATTTTCAGACCAAGGTATTTCGTTGATTCATCAGGTTGGATCATATGGACATCTTTATTTTTGATAGTCCATGGGTCGCAGTTGTTCACCGTATATGAATCTTTGGTTGGGCTTATCATGAAGCCCTGGCACTTTCTGGCCTGAACCTCCAATCCCGATAGCCCACAAAATGATTCCAAGATCGCTAGATTGGCGGCCATACCAACCCAAGATTCGCTCACCAACACCAAATCATCAGCAAACGCAAGAGCTGTCACGTGGTCGGTATCAATGGAGTACCCAACTCCGTGTGACTCTAGGGTGCATATCAAAGGGTCCATGGCAAGATTGAAGAGCAGGGGTGACATGGGGTCACCCTGTTTGACACCAACACGTATGCTAATTTCTCGAGTCGACTCGCCATTGCTTTTGAACGAGGTCGTACACTGATCGTAGGCGTTCTGGATGATGCCCACCACGTGTTCATCTACTTTCTTGTGCCTTAACACCCATAAAATATGAGCATGCGAAACCGAGTCAAAAGCTTTCGCTATGTCGATAAACATGACAGCCAACGGCCTGTGCAATTTCTTAGCATGTCTCATAAGGTCCTGTAGCACCTTAAGATTTTCAGAGCAGCCAGATGCCGCTATAAAACCACGCTGCCTTGGGTTTAAGGGACAAGCACGAGCAAGACGTGCAGTCATTATTCTGGAAAATAATCTCAGAATCATTGAACCGATCGTTATTGGTCTCCAGTTCCCCAATTCTTTCAGCTTTTCATCATCCATAACCTTAGGAATAAGAATCGTCCTATTCTTTTTCAACTCTTTGGGAATAATTCCTGTAATCATCCATGC
>NW_027422850.1:1202500-1205000 GCF_048934315.1 Petromyzon marinus | reverse complement strand
ATTGTCCATACAATAGTGCAGGTGCGATGGAAATCTTTTCTCGTTTTGGTGCGTGCTACATTTTTACGGATAGACCCCGTGAAACGCTAGAAATTGGCGGGGATGTGTCTCTTGTGGCTCACGGGGCTGTTAGGGTGGCACAGAAATCCCTCGGAATGGGAAAACGGGTCATTTTCGTGTTGCCACATTGCATGCGAACGGCATGAAACTTCCAGAGGCATTTGCAGCAGGAATGCATGTGCAGTCAAAAAAGTGAATATTTTTCACGGATAGACCCCGTGAAACGCTAGAAATTGGCGGCGATGTCTCTCTTGTGGCTCACGGGGCTGTTAGGGTGGCACAGAAATCCCTCGGAATGGGAAAACGGGTCATTTTCGTGTCGCCACATTGCATGCGAACCGCATGAAACTTCCAGAGGCATTTGCAGCAGAAATGCATGTGCAGTCAAAAAATTGAATATTTTTCACGGATAGACCCCGTGAAACGCTAGAAATTGGCGGGGATGTGTCTCTTGTGGCTCACGGGGCTGTTAGGGTGGCACAGAAATCCCTCGGAATGGGAAAAAACGGGTCATTTTCGTGTCGCCACATTGCATGCGAACCGCATGAAACTTCCAGAGGCATTTGCAGCAGGAATGCATGTGCACTCAAAAAATGTGATATTTTTCACGGAGAGACCCCGTGAAACGCTAGAAGTGGGCGGGGATGTCTCTCTTGTGGCTCACGGGGCTGTTAGGGTGGCACAGAAATCCCTCGGAATGGGAAAACGGGTCATTTTCGTGTCGCCACATTGCATACGAACCGCATGAAACTTCCAGAGGCATTTGCAGCAGGAATGCATGTGCACTCAAAAAAGTGAATATTTCTCACGGATAGACCCCGTGATACGCTAGAAATTGGCGGGGATGTCTCTCTTGTGGCTCACGGGGCTGTTAGGGTGGCACAGAAATCCCTCGGAATGGGAAAACGGGTCATTTTCGTGTCGCCACATTGCATGCGAACCGCATGCAACTTCCAGAGGCATTTGCAGCAGAAATGCATGTGCAGTCAAAAAAAAATTGATATTTTTCACGGATAGACCCCGTGAAACGCTAGAAATTGGCGGGGATGTGTCTCTTGTGGCTCACGGGGCTGTTCGGGTCGCACAGAAATCCCTGGGAATGGGAAAACGGGTCATTTTCGTGTTGCCACATTGCGTACGAACCGCATGAAACTTCCAGAGGCATTTGCAGCAGGAATGCATGTGCACTCAAAAACTTCTATATGTTTCACGGATAGACCCCGTGAAACGCTAGAAATTGGCGGGGATGTGTCTCTTGTGGCTCACGGGGCTGTTAGGGTGGCACAGAACTCCCTCGGAATGGGAAAAGGGGTCATTTTCGTGTTGCCACATTGCATAGGAACGCCATGAAACTTCCAGAGGCATTTGCAGCAGAAAGGCACGTGCACTCAAAAATTTTAATATTTTTCACGCATAGACCCCGTCAAACGCTAGAAGTTGGCGGGGATGTCTCTCTTGTGGCTCACGGGGCTGTTAGGGTCGCACAGAAATGCCTCGGAATGGGAAAACGGGTCATTTTTGTGTGGCCACATTGCATAGGAACGGCATGAAACTTCCAGAGGCATTTGCAGCAGGAATGCATGTGCACTCAAAAACGTCTATATTTTTCACGGATAGACCCCGTGAAACGCTATAAATTGGCGGGGATGTCTCTCTTGTGGCTCACGGGCGCTGTTAGTTAGGGTCGCACAAAAATCCCTCGGAATGGGAAAAGGGGTCATTTTCGTGTTGCCACATTGCGTACGAACGGCATGAAACTTCCAGAGGCATCTGCAGCAGAAATGCATGTGCACTCAAAAACGTCTATATTTTTCACGGATAGACCCCGTGAAACGCTAGAAATTGGCGGGGATGTGTCTCTTGTGGCTCACGGGGCTGTTAGGGTCGCACAGAAATCCCTCGGAATGGGAAAACGGGTCATTTTCGTGTTGCCACAATTGGCATACGAACGGCATGAAACTTCCAGAGGCATTTGCAGCAGAAATGCATGTGCACTCAAAAACGTGAATATTTTTTCACGGATAGACCCCGTCAAACGCTCGAATTTGGCGGGGATGTTTCTCTTGTGGGTCACGGGGCTGTTCGGCTCGCACAGAACTCCCTTGGTCCACCTGATTCGTGCATACAGGCAGCAACTAAAACTCTGTAAACCTGCTGTGAGGACATCTAAACAGTGGACCAGTGAGGCTGTGGAAGATTTGCGGGCGTGCTTAGACTGTACTGACTGGGATATGTTCACGACTGCTACCAATAGTCTGGATGAACTCACAGAGGCTGTGTACATCAGCTTCTGTGAGGACTGCTGTATCCCAACACGTACCAGGGTGAACTTTAACAACAACAAGCCCTGGTTCTCAGCAAAGCTCAAAAGGTTGAGGTTGGAGAAGGAGGAAGCGTTTAGGAGTGGGGATAGAGACAGATTCAAGGAGTCGAAGAACAG
>NW_027422850.1:1162500-1165000 GCF_048934315.1 Petromyzon marinus | reverse complement strand
TTCCAGAGGCATTTGCAGCAGGAATGCATGTGCACTCAAAAACTTCTATATGTTTCACGGATAGACCCCGTGAAACGCTAGAAATTGGCGGGGATGTGTCTCTTGTGGCTCACGGGGCTGTTAGGGTGGCACAGAACTCCCTCGGAATGGGAAAAGGGGTCATTTTCGTGTTGCCACATTGCATAGGAACGCCATGAAACTTCCAGAGGCATTTGCAGCAGAAAGGCACGTGCACTCAAAAATTTTAATATTTTTCACGCATAGACCCCGTCAAACGCTAGAAGTTGGCGGGGATGTCTCTCTTGTGGCTCACGGGGCTGTTAGGGTCGCACAGAAATGCCTCGGAATGGGAAAACGGGTCATTTTTGTGTGGCCACATTGCATAGGAACGGCATGAAACTTCCAGAGGCATTTGCAGCAGGAATGCATGTGCACTCAAAAACGTCTATATTTTTCACGGATAGACCCCGTGAAACGCTATAAATTGGCGGGGATGTCTCTCTTGTGGCTCACGGGCGCTGTTAGTTAGGGTCGCACAGAAATCCCTCGGAATGGGAAAAGGGGTCATTTTCGTGTTGCCACATTGCGTACGAACGGCATGAAACTTCCAGAGGCATCTGCAGCAGAAATGCATGTGCACTCAAAAACGTCTATATTTTTCACGGATAGACCCCGTGAAACGCTAGAAATTGGCGGGGATGTGTCTCTTGTGGCTCACGGGGCTGTTAGGGTCGCACAGAAATCCCTCGGAATGGGAAAACGGGTCATTTTCGTGTTGCCACAATTGGCATACGAACGGCATGAAACTTCCAGAGGCATTTGCAGCAGAAATGCATGTGCACTCAAAAACGTGAATATTTTTTCACGGATAGACCCCGTCAAACGCTCGAATTTGGCGGGGATGTTTCTCTTGTGGGTCACGGGGCTGTTCGGCTCGCACAGAACTCCCTTGGTCCACCTGATTCGTGCATACAGGCAGCAACTAAAACTCTGTAAACCTGCTGTGAGGACATCTAAACAGTGGACCAGTGAGGCTGTGGAAGATTTGCGGGCGTGCTTAGACTGTACTGACTGGGATATGTTCACGACTGCTACCAATAGTCTGGATGAACTCACAGAGGCTGTGTACATCAGCTTCTGTGAGGACTGCTGTATCCCAACACGTACCAGGGTGAACTTTAACAACAACAAGCCCTGGTTCTCAGCAAAGCTCAAAAGGTTGAGGTTGGAGAAGGAGGAAGCGTTTAGGAGTGGGGATAGAGACAGATTCAAGGAGTCGAAGAACAGGTTTAGCAAAGCGGTGAGAGAGGCTAAACGACTGTACTCAGAGACACTAAAACACCAGTTCTCTACTAACGACGCTGCTTCTGTCTGCCAAAGGGCTCAGGCACATCACCAACTACAAACCCAGAGCGCCCCACACCACTAACGACTCCCGCCTAGCCAACGACCTGAACGAGTTCTACCGTAGATTTGAAAGACAATTGGACTGTCCTGAACCACCCCTTCCCACCCAAGAGGCCCCATCCCCCACCCATACTACAGAAACGACTCTCTCCTTTCAGGAGGGAGAAGTTAATGGGCTTTTCAAGAGGCAGAATCCACGCAAAGCAGCCGGGCCGGACTCTGTCTCTCCAGCCACCCTCAGGCACTGCGCTGGCCAGCTGTCTCCGGTGTTCACCAACATCTTTAACACCTCCCTGGAGACATGCCATGTACCAGCCTGTCTCAAGTCCTCCACCATCATCGCTGTGCCCAAAAAGCTAAGGCCAACAGGACTAAATGATTACAGACCGGTCGCCCTTACATCTGTGGTAATGAAGTCTTTTGAGCGCCTGCTCCTGGCACACCTCAAAGCCATCACAGACCCTCTCCTGGACCCCCTTCAGTTTGCCTACAGAGCCAACAGGTCTGTGGACGACGCAGTTAACATGGCCCTCCACTTCACCCTACAGCATGTGGACGCCCCAGCATCCTACGCCAGGATCCTGTTTGTGGACTTCAGCTCTGCCTTCAACACCATCATCCCTGCCCTGCTTCAGGACAAGCTCTTCCAGCTGAACGTGCCCTACTCCACCTGCAGGTGGATCACAGACTTCCTCTCTGACAGGAAGCAGTGCGTTAAGCCGGGAACAGAAGTCTCTGACTCCAGGTCCATCAGCACGGGAACTCCTCAGGGCTGCGTCCTTTGCCCACTGCTCTTCTCCCTGTATACCAACAGCTGCGCCTCCAATCATCTGTCCGTCAAACTCTTGAAGTTTGTCGGACGACACCACCCTCATTGGGCTGATCTCTGGTGGGGATGAGTCTGACTATAGGTGGGAAGCTGACAACCTGGTGACCTGGTGTAGCCAGAACAACTTAGAGCTAAATGCTCTAAGGACAGTTGAGATGGTTGTGGACTTCAGGAAGAATACAGCCCCACTCACCGCCATCACCCTGTTAGACTCCGCAGTCAAAATTGTGGAGTCCTTCCGCTTCCTGGGCACTATTCTCTGCC
>NW_027422850.1:1127500-1130000 GCF_048934315.1 Petromyzon marinus | reverse complement strand
CACAGAAATCCCTCGGAATGGGAAAACGGGTCATTTTCGTGTTGCCACATTGCATGCGAACGGCATGAAACTTCCAGAGGCATTTGCAGCAGGAATGCATGTGCAGTCAAAAAAGTGAATATTTTTCACGGATAGACCCCGTGAAACGCTAGAAATTGGCGGCGATGTCTCTCTTGTGGCTCACGGGGCTGTTAGGGTGGCACAGAAATCCCTCGGAATGGGAAAACGGGTCATTTTCGTGTCGCCACATTGCATGCGAACCGCATGAAACTTCCAGAGGCATTTGCAGCAGAAATGCATGTGCAGTCAAAAAATTGAATATTTTTCACGGATAGACCCCGTGAAACGCTAGAAATTGGCGGGGATGTGTCTCTTGTGGCTCACGGGGCTGTTAGGGTGGCACAGAAATCCCTCGGAATGGGAAAAAACGGGTCATTTTCGTGTCGCCACATTGCATGCGAACCGCATGAAACTTCCAGAGGCATTTGCAGCAGGAATGCATGTGCACTCAAAAAATGTGATATTTTTCACGGAGAGACCCCGTGAAACGCTAGAAGTGGGCGGGGATGTCTCTCTTGTGGCTCACGGGGCTGTTAGGGTGGCACAGAAATCCCTCGGAATGGGAAAACGGGTCATTTTCGTGTCGCCACATTGCATACGAACCGCATGAAACTTCCAGAGGCATTTGCAGCAGGAATGCATGTGCACTCAAAAAAGTGAATATTTCTCACGGATAGACCCCGTGATACGCTAGAAATTGGCGGGGATGTCTCTCTTGTGGCTCACGGGGCTGTTAGGGTGGCACAGAAATCCCTCGGAATGGGAAAACGGGTCATTTTCGTGTCGCCACATTGCATGCGAACCGCATGCAACTTCCAGAGGCATTTGCAGCAGAAATGCATGTGCAGTCAAAAAAAAATTGATATTTTTCACGGATAGACCCCGTGAAACGCTAGAAATTGGCGGGGATGTGTCTCTTGTGGCTCACGGGGCTGTTCGGGTCGCACAGAAATCCCTGGGAATGGGAAAACGGGTCATTTTCGTGTTGCCACATTGCGTACGAACCGCATGAAACTTCCAGAGGCATTTGCAGCAGGAATGCATGTGCACTCAAAAACTTCTATATGTTTCACGGATAGACCCCGTGAAACGCTAGAAATTGGCGGGGATGTGTCTCTTGTGGCTCACGGGGCTGTTAGGGTGGCACAGAACTCCCTCGGAATGGGAAAAGGGGTCATTTTCGTGTTGCCACATTGCATAGGAACGCCATGAAACTTCCAGAGGCATTTGCAGCAGAAAGGCACGTGCACTCAAAAATTTTAATATTTTTCACGCATAGACCCCGTCAAACGCTAGAAGTTGGCGGGGATGTCTCTCTTGTGGCTCACGGGGCTGTTAGGGTCGCACAGAAATGCCTCGGAATGGGAAAACGGGTCATTTTTGTGTGGCCACATTGCATAGGAACGGCATGAAACTTCCAGAGGCATTTGCAGCAGGAATGCATGTGCACTCAAAAACGTCTATATTTTTCACGGATAGACCCCGTGAAACGCTATAAATTGGCGGGGATGTCTCTCTTGTGGCTCACGGGCGCTGTTAGTTAGGGTCGCACAGAAATCCCTCGGAATGGGAAAAGGGGTCATTTTCGTGTTGCCACATTGCGTACGAACGGCATGAAACTTCCAGAGGCATCTGCAGCAGAAATGCATGTGCACTCAAAAACGTCTATATTTTTCACGGATAGACCCCGTGAAACGCTAGAAATTGGCGGGGATGTGTCTCTTGTGGCTCACGGGGCTGTTAGGGTCGCACAGAAATCCCTCGGAATGGGAAAACGGGTCATTTTCGTGTTGCCACAATTGGCATACGAACGGCATGAAACTTCCAGAGGCATTTGCAGCAGAAATGCATGTGCACTCAAAAACGTGAATATTTTTTCACGGATAGACCCCGTCAAACGCTCGAATTTGGCGGGGATGTTTCTCTTGTGGGTCACGGGGCTGTTCGGCTCGCACAGAACTCCCTTGGTCCACCTGATTCGTGCATACAGGCAGCAACTAAAACTCTGTAAACCTGCTGTGAGGACATCTAAACAGTGGACCAGTGAGGCTGTGGAAGATTTGCGGGCGTGCTTAGACTGTACTGACTGGGATATGTTCACGACTGCTACCAATAGTCTGGATGAACTCACAGAGGCTGTGTACATCAGCTTCTGTGAGGACTGCTGTATCCCAACACGTACCAGGGTGAACTTTAACAACAACAAGCCCTGGTTCTCAGCAAAGCTCAAAAGGTTGAGGTTGGAGAAGGAGGAAGCGTTTAGGAGTGGGGATAGAGACAGATTCAAGGAGTCGAAGAACAGGTTTAGCAAAGCGGTGAGAGAGGCTAAACGACTGTACTCAGAGACACTAAAACACCAGTTCTCTACTAACGACGCTGCTTCTGTCTGCCAAAGGGCTCAGGCACATCACCAACTACAAACCCAGAGCGCCCCACACCA
>NW_027422850.1:1115000-1117500 GCF_048934315.1 Petromyzon marinus | reverse complement strand
TTCCAGAGGCATTTGCAGCAGGAATGCATGTGCACTCAAAAAATGTGATATTTTTCACGGAGAGACCCCGTGAAACGCTAGAAGTGGGCGGGGATGTCTCTCTTGTGGCTCACGGGGCTGTTAGGGTGGCACAGAAATCCCTCGGAATGGGAAAACGGGTCATTTTCGTGTCGCCACATTGCATACGAACCGCATGAAACTTCCAGAGGCATTTGCAGCAGGAATGCATGTGCACTCAAAAAAGTGAATATTTCTCACGGATAGACCCCGTGATACGCTAGAAATTGGCGGGGATGTCTCTCTTGTGGCTCACGGGGCTGTTAGGGTGGCACAGAAATCCCTCGGAATGGGAAAACGGGTCATTTTCGTGTCGCCACATTGCATGCGAACCGCATGCAACTTCCAGAGGCATTTGCAGCAGAAATGCATGTGCAGTCAAAAAAAAATTGATATTTTTCACGGATAGACCCCGTGAAACGCTAGAAATTGGCGGGGATGTGTCTCTTGTGGCTCACGGGGCTGTTCGGGTCGCACAGAAATCCCTGGGAATGGGAAAACGGGTCATTTTCGTGTTGCCACATTGCGTACGAACCGCATGAAACTTCCAGAGGCATTTGCAGCAGGAATGCATGTGCACTCAAAAACTTCTATATGTTTCACGGATAGACCCCGTGAAACGCTAGAAATTGGCGGGGATGTGTCTCTTGTGGCTCACGGGGCTGTTAGGGTGGCACAGAACTCCCTCGGAATGGGAAAAGGGGTCATTTTCGTGTTGCCACATTGCATAGGAACGCCATGAAACTTCCAGAGGCATTTGCAGCAGAAAGGCACGTGCACTCAAAAATTTTAATATTTTTCACGCATAGACCCCGTCAAACGCTAGAAGTTGGCGGGGATGTCTCTCTTGTGGCTCACGGGGCTGTTAGGGTCGCACAGAAATGCCTCGGAATGGGAAAACGGGTCATTTTTGTGTGGCCACATTGCATAGGAACGGCATGAAACTTCCAGAGGCATTTGCAGCAGGAATGCATGTGCACTCAAAAACGTCTATATTTTTCACGGATAGACCCCGTGAAACGCTATAAATTGGCGGGGATGTCTCTCTTGTGGCTCACGGGCGCTGTTAGTTAGGGTCGCACAGAAATCCCTCGGAATGGGAAAAGGGGTCATTTTCGTGTTGCCACATTGCGTACGAACGGCATGAAACTTCCAGAGGCATCTGCAGCAGAAATGCATGTGCACTCAAAAACGTCTATATTTTTCACGGATAGACCCCGTGAAACGCTAGAAATTGGCGGGGATGTGTCTCTTGTGGCTCACGGGGCTGTTAGGGTCGCACAGAAATCCCTCGGAATGGGAAAACGGGTCATTTTCGTGTTGCCACAATTGGCATACGAACGGCATGAAACTTCCAGAGGCATTTGCAGCAGAAATGCATGTGCACTCAAAAACGTGAATATTTTTTCACGGATAGACCCCGTCAAACGCTCGAATTTGGCGGGGATGTTTCTCTTGTGGGTCACGGGGCTGTTCGGCTCGCACAGAACTCCCTTGGTCCACCTGATTCGTGCATACAGGCAGCAACTAAAACTCTGTAAACCTGCTGTGAGGACATCTAAACAGTGGACCAGTGAGGCTGTGGAAGATTTGCGGGCGTGCTTAGACTGTACTGACTGGGATATGTTCACGACTGCTACCAATAGTCTGGATGAACTCACAGAGGCTGTGTACATCAGCTTCTGTGAGGACTGCTGTATCCCAACACGTACCAGGGTGAACTTTAACAACAACAAGCCCTGGTTCTCAGCAAAGCTCAAAAGGTTGAGGTTGGAGAAGGAGGAAGCGTTTAGGAGTGGGGATAGAGACAGATTCAAGGAGTCGAAGAACAGGTTTAGCAAAGCGGTGAGAGAGGCTAAACGACTGTACTCAGAGACACTAAAACACCAGTTCTCTACTAACGACGCTGCTTCTGTCTGCCAAAGGGCTCAGGCACATCACCAACTACAAACCCAGAGCGCCCCACACCACTAACGACTCCCGCCTAGCCAACGACCTGAACGAGTTCTACCGTAGATTTGAAAGACAATTGGACTGTCCTGAACCACCCCTTCCCACCCAAGAGGCCCCATCCCCCACCCATACTACAGAAACGACTCTCTCCTTTCAGGAGGGAGAAGTTAATGGGCTTTTCAAGAGGCAGAATCCACGCAAAGCAGCCGGGCCGGACTCTGTCTCTCCAGCCACCCTCAGGCACTGCGCTGGCCAGCTGTCTCCGGTGTTCACCAACATCTTTAACACCTCCCTGGAGACATGCCATGTACCAGCCTGTCTCAAGTCCTCCACCATCATCGCTGTGCCCAAAAAGCTAAGGCCAACAGGACTAAATGATTACAGACCGGTCGCCCTTACATCTGTGGTAATGAAGTCTTTTGAGCGCCTGCTCCTGGCACACCTCAAAGCCATCACAGACCCTCTCCTGGACCCCCTTCAGTTTGCCTAC
>NW_027422850.1:1102500-1105000 GCF_048934315.1 Petromyzon marinus | reverse complement strand
GAAACGCTAGAAATTGGCGGGGATGTGTCTCTTGTGGCTCACGGGGCTGTTCGGGTCGCACAGAAATCCCTGGGAATGGGAAAACGGGTCATTTTCGTGTTGCCACATTGCGTACGAACCGCATGAAACTTCCAGAGGCATTTGCAGCAGGAATGCATGTGCACTCAAAAACTTCTATATGTTTCACGGATAGACCCCGTGAAACGCTAGAAATTGGCGGGGATGTGTCTCTTGTGGCTCACGGGGCTGTTAGGGTGGCACAGAACTCCCTCGGAATGGGAAAAGGGGTCATTTTCGTGTTGCCACATTGCATAGGAACGCCATGAAACTTCCAGAGGCATTTGCAGCAGAAAGGCACGTGCACTCAAAAATTTTAATATTTTTCACGCATAGACCCCGTCAAACGCTAGAAGTTGGCGGGGATGTCTCTCTTGTGGCTCACGGGGCTGTTAGGGTCGCACAGAAATGCCTCGGAATGGGAAAACGGGTCATTTTTGTGTGGCCACATTGCATAGGAACGGCATGAAACTTCCAGAGGCATTTGCAGCAGGAATGCATGTGCACTCAAAAACGTCTATATTTTTCACGGATAGACCCCGTGAAACGCTATAAATTGGCGGGGATGTCTCTCTTGTGGCTCACGGGCGCTGTTAGTTAGGGTCGCACAGAAATCCCTCGGAATGGGAAAAGGGGTCATTTTCGTGTTGCCACATTGCGTACGAACGGCATGAAACTTCCAGAGGCATCTGCAGCAGAAATGCATGTGCACTCAAAAACGTCTATATTTTTCACGGATAGACCCCGTGAAACGCTAGAAATTGGCGGGGATGTGTCTCTTGTGGCTCACGGGGCTGTTAGGGTCGCACAGAAATCCCTCGGAATGGGAAAACGGGTCATTTTCGTGTTGCCACAATTGGCATACGAACGGCATGAAACTTCCAGAGGCATTTGCAGCAGAAATGCATGTGCACTCAAAAACGTGAATATTTTTTCACGGATAGACCCCGTCAAACGCTCGAATTTGGCGGGGATGTTTCTCTTGTGGGTCACGGGGCTGTTCGGCTCGCACAGAACTCCCTTGGTCCACCTGATTCGTGCATACAGGCAGCAACTAAAACTCTGTAAACCTGCTGTGAGGACATCTAAACAGTGGACCAGTGAGGCTGTGGAAGATTTGCGGGCGTGCTTAGACTGTACTGACTGGGATATGTTCACGACTGCTACCAATAGTCTGGATGAACTCACAGAGGCTGTGTACATCAGCTTCTGTGAGGACTGCTGTATCCCAACACGTACCAGGGTGAACTTTAACAACAACAAGCCCTGGTTCTCAGCAAAGCTCAAAAGGTTGAGGTTGGAGAAGGAGGAAGCGTTTAGGAGTGGGGATAGAGACAGATTCAAGGAGTCGAAGAACAGGTTTAGCAAAGCGGTGAGAGAGGCTAAACGACTGTACTCAGAGACACTAAAACACCAGTTCTCTACTAACGACGCTGCTTCTGTCTGCCAAAGGGCTCAGGCACATCACCAACTACAAACCCAGAGCGCCCCACACCACTAACGACTCCCGCCTAGCCAACGACCTGAACGAGTTCTACCGTAGATTTGAAAGACAATTGGACTGTCCTGAACCACCCCTTCCCACCCAAGAGGCCCCATCCCCCACCCATACTACAGAAACGACTCTCTCCTTTCAGGAGGGAGAAGTTAATGGGCTTTTCAAGAGGCAGAATCCACGCAAAGCAGCCGGGCCGGACTCTGTCTCTCCAGCCACCCTCAGGCACTGCGCTGGCCAGCTGTCTCCGGTGTTCACCAACATCTTTAACACCTCCCTGGAGACATGCCATGTACCAGCCTGTCTCAAGTCCTCCACCATCATCGCTGTGCCCAAAAAGCTAAGGCCAACAGGACTAAATGATTACAGACCGGTCGCCCTTACATCTGTGGTAATGAAGTCTTTTGAGCGCCTGCTCCTGGCACACCTCAAAGCCATCACAGACCCTCTCCTGGACCCCCTTCAGTTTGCCTACAGAGCCAACAGGTCTGTGGACGACGCAGTTAACATGGCCCTCCACTTCACCCTACAGCATGTGGACGCCCCAGCATCCTACGCCAGGATCCTGTTTGTGGACTTCAGCTCTGCCTTCAACACCATCATCCCTGCCCTGCTTCAGGACAAGCTCTTCCAGCTGAACGTGCCCTACTCCACCTGCAGGTGGATCACAGACTTCCTCTCTGACAGGAAGCAGTGCGTTAAGCCGGGAACAGAAGTCTCTGACTCCAGGTCCATCAGCACGGGAACTCCTCAGGGCTGCGTCCTTTGCCCACTGCTCTTCTCCCTGTATACCAACAGCTGCGCCTCCAATCATCTGTCCGTCAAACTCTTGAAGTTTGTCGGACGACACCACCCTCATTGGGCTGATCTCTGGTGGGGATGAGTCTGACTATAGGTGGGAAGCTGACAACCTGGTGACCTGGTGTAGCCAGAACAACTTAGAGCTAA
>NW_027422850.1:1090000-1092500 GCF_048934315.1 Petromyzon marinus | reverse complement strand
GAAAACGGGTCATTTTTGTGTGGCCACATTGCATAGGAACGGCATGAAACTTCCAGAGGCATTTGCAGCAGGAATGCATGTGCACTCAAAAACGTCTATATTTTTCACGGATAGACCCCGTGAAACGCTATAAATTGGCGGGGATGTCTCTCTTGTGGCTCACGGGCGCTGTTAGTTAGGGTCGCACAGAAATCCCTCGGAATGGGAAAAGGGGTCATTTTCGTGTTGCCACATTGCGTACGAACGGCATGAAACTTCCAGAGGCATCTGCAGCAGAAATGCATGTGCACTCAAAAACGTCTATATTTTTCACGGATAGACCCCGTGAAACGCTAGAAATTGGCGGGGATGTGTCTCTTGTGGCTCACGGGGCTGTTAGGGTCGCACAGAAATCCCTCGGAATGGGAAAACGGGTCATTTTCGTGTTGCCACAATTGGCATACGAACGGCATGAAACTTCCAGAGGCATTTGCAGCAGAAATGCATGTGCACTCAAAAACGTGAATATTTTTTCACGGATAGACCCCGTCAAACGCTCGAATTTGGCGGGGATGTTTCTCTTGTGGGTCACGGGGCTGTTCGGCTCGCACAGAACTCCCTTGGTCCACCTGATTCGTGCATACAGGCAGCAACTAAAACTCTGTAAACCTGCTGTGAGGACATCTAAACAGTGGACCAGTGAGGCTGTGGAAGATTTGCGGGCGTGCTTAGACTGTACTGACTGGGATATGTTCACGACTGCTACCAATAGTCTGGATGAACTCACAGAGGCTGTGTACATCAGCTTCTGTGAGGACTGCTGTATCCCAACACGTACCAGGGTGAACTTTAACAACAACAAGCCCTGGTTCTCAGCAAAGCTCAAAAGGTTGAGGTTGGAGAAGGAGGAAGCGTTTAGGAGTGGGGATAGAGACAGATTCAAGGAGTCGAAGAACAGGTTTAGCAAAGCGGTGAGAGAGGCTAAACGACTGTACTCAGAGACACTAAAACACCAGTTCTCTACTAACGACGCTGCTTCTGTCTGCCAAAGGGCTCAGGCACATCACCAACTACAAACCCAGAGCGCCCCACACCACTAACGACTCCCGCCTAGCCAACGACCTGAACGAGTTCTACCGTAGATTTGAAAGACAATTGGACTGTCCTGAACCACCCCTTCCCACCCAAGAGGCCCCATCCCCCACCCATACTACAGAAACGACTCTCTCCTTTCAGGAGGGAGAAGTTAATGGGCTTTTCAAGAGGCAGAATCCACGCAAAGCAGCCGGGCCGGACTCTGTCTCTCCAGCCACCCTCAGGCACTGCGCTGGCCAGCTGTCTCCGGTGTTCACCAACATCTTTAACACCTCCCTGGAGACATGCCATGTACCAGCCTGTCTCAAGTCCTCCACCATCATCGCTGTGCCCAAAAAGCTAAGGCCAACAGGACTAAATGATTACAGACCGGTCGCCCTTACATCTGTGGTAATGAAGTCTTTTGAGCGCCTGCTCCTGGCACACCTCAAAGCCATCACAGACCCTCTCCTGGACCCCCTTCAGTTTGCCTACAGAGCCAACAGGTCTGTGGACGACGCAGTTAACATGGCCCTCCACTTCACCCTACAGCATGTGGACGCCCCAGCATCCTACGCCAGGATCCTGTTTGTGGACTTCAGCTCTGCCTTCAACACCATCATCCCTGCCCTGCTTCAGGACAAGCTCTTCCAGCTGAACGTGCCCTACTCCACCTGCAGGTGGATCACAGACTTCCTCTCTGACAGGAAGCAGTGCGTTAAGCCGGGAACAGAAGTCTCTGACTCCAGGTCCATCAGCACGGGAACTCCTCAGGGCTGCGTCCTTTGCCCACTGCTCTTCTCCCTGTATACCAACAGCTGCGCCTCCAATCATCTGTCCGTCAAACTCTTGAAGTTTGTCGGACGACACCACCCTCATTGGGCTGATCTCTGGTGGGGATGAGTCTGACTATAGGTGGGAAGCTGACAACCTGGTGACCTGGTGTAGCCAGAACAACTTAGAGCTAAATGCTCTAAGGACAGTTGAGATGGTTGTGGACTTCAGGAAGAATACAGCCCCACTCACCGCCATCACCCTGTTAGACTCCGCAGTCAAAATTGTGGAGTCCTTCCGCTTCCTGGGCACTATTCTCTGCCGGGACCTCAAGTGGGAACTGAACATCAGCTCCCTCGCCAAGAGAGCTCAACAGAGGATGTACTTTCGACGGCAGCTGAAGAAATGCAACCTGCCAAAGACAATGATGGTGCAATTCTATACAGCGATCATTGAATCCATCCTCACCTCCTCCATAACCGTCTGGTACGCTGCTGCCACTGCCAAGGACAAGAGCAGACTGCAGCGTATCATGCACACTGCTGAGAAGGTAATTGCCTGCAATCTACCAACCCTCGAGGACCTGCACACGACAAGGAGCATGAGGCGAGCGAGGAAGGTTGTGGCCGATTCCTCGCACCCTGGACACTCTCTGTTTCAGCTACTCCCCTCC
>NW_027422850.1:1067500-1070000 GCF_048934315.1 Petromyzon marinus | reverse complement strand
CAATAGTGCAGGTGCGATGGAAATCTTTTCTCGTTTTGGTGCGTGCTACATTTTTACGGATAGACCCCGTGAAACGCTAGAAATTGGCGGGGATGTGTCTCTTGTGGCTCACGGGGCTGTTAGGGTGGCACAGAAATCCCTCGGAATGGGAAAACGGGTCATTTTCGTGTTGCCACATTGCATGCGAACGGCATGAAACTTCCAGAGGCATTTGCAGCAGGAATGCATGTGCAGTCAAAAAAGTGAATATTTTTCACGGATAGACCCCGTGAAACGCTAGAAATTGGCGGCGATGTCTCTCTTGTGGCTCACGGGGCTGTTAGGGTGGCACAGAAATCCCTCGGAATGGGAAAACGGGTCATTTTCGTGTCGCCACATTGCATACGAACCGCATGAAACTTCCAGAGGCATTTGCAGCAGGAATGCATGTGCACTCAAAAAAGTGAATATTTCTCACGGATAGACCCCGTGATACGCTAGAAATTGGCGGGGATGTCTCTCTTGTGGCTCACGGGGCTGTTAGGGTGGCACAGAAATCCCTCGGAATGGGAAAACGGGTCATTTTCGTGTCGCCACATTGCATGCGAACCGCATGCAACTTCCAGAGGCATTTGCAGCAGAAATGCATGTGCAGTCAAAAAAAAATTGATATTTTTCACGGATAGACCCCGTGAAACGCTAGAAATTGGCGGGGATGTGTCTCTTGTGGCTCACGGGGCTGTTCGGGTCGCACAGAAATCCCTGGGAATGGGAAAACGGGTCATTTTCGTGTTGCCACATTGCGTACGAACCGCATGAAACTTCCAGAGGCATTTGCAGCAGGAATGCATGTGCACTCAAAAACTTCTATATGTTTCACGGATAGACCCCGTGAAACGCTAGAAATTGGCGGGGATGTGTCTCTTGTGGCTCATGGGGCTGTTAGGGTGGCACAGAACTCCCTCGGAATGGGAAAAGGGGTCATTTTCGTGTTGCCACATTGCATAGGAACGCCATGAAACTTCCAGAGGCATTTGCAGCAGAAAGGCACGTGCACTCAAAAATTTTAATATTTTTCACGCATAGACCCCGTCAAACGCTAGAAGTTGGCGGGGATGTCTCTCTTGTGGCTCACGGGGCTGTTAGGGTCGCACAGAAATGCCTCGGAATGGGAAAACGGGTCATTTTTGTGTGGCCACATTGCATAGGAACGGCATGAAACTTCCAGAGGCATTTGCAGCAGGAATGCATGTGCACTCAAAAACGTCTATATTTTTCACGGATAGACCCCGTGAAACGCTATAAATTGGCGGGGATGTCTCTCTTGTGGCTCACGGGCGCTGTTAGTTAGGGTCGCACAGAAATCCCTCGGAATGGGAAAAGGGGTCATTTTCGTGTTGCCACATTGCGTACGAACGGCATGAAACTTCCAGAGGCATCTGCAGCAGAAATGCATGTGCACTCAAAAACGTCTATATTTTTCACGGATAGACCCCGTGAAACGCTAGAAATTGGCGGGGATGTGTCTCTTGTGGCTCACGGGGCTGTTAGGGTCGCACAGAAATCCCTCGGAATGGGAAAACGGGTCATTTTCGTGTTGCCACAATTGGCATACGAACGGCATGAAACTTCCAGAGGCATTTGCAGCAGAAATGCATGTGCACTCAAAAACGTGAATATTTTTTCACGGATAGACCCCGTCAAACGCTCGAATTTGGCGGGGATGTTTCTCTTGTGGGTCACGGGGCTGTTCGGCTCGCACAGAACTCCCTTGGTCCACCTGATTCGTGCATACAGGCAGCAACTAAAACTCTGTAAACCTGCTGTGAGGACATCTAAACAGTGGACCAGTGAGGCTGTGGAAGATTTGCGGGCGTGCTTAGACTGTACTGACTGGGATATGTTCACGACTGCTACCAATAGTCTGGATGAACTCACAGAGGCTGTGTACATCAGCTTCTGTGAGGACTGCTGTATCCCAACACGTACCAGGGTGAACTTTAACAACAACAAGCCCTGGTTCTCAGCAAAGCTCAAAAGGTTGAGGTTGGAGAAGGAGGAAGCGTTTAGGAGTGGGGATAGAGACAGATTCAAGGAGTCGAAGAACAGGTTTAGCAAAGCGGTGAGAGAGGCTAAACGACTGTACTCAGAGACACTAAAACACCAGTTCTCTACTAACGACGCTGCTTCTGTCTGCCAAAGGGCTCAGGCACATCACCAACTACAAACCCAGAGCGCCCCACACCACTAACGACTCCCGCCTAGCCAACGACCTGAACGAGTTCTACCGTAGATTTGAAAGACAATTGGACTGTCCTGAACCACCCCTTCCCACCCAAGAGGCCCCATCCCCCACCCATACTACAGAAACGACTCTCTCCTTTCAGGAGGGAGAAGTTAATGGGCTTTTCAAGAGGCAGAATCCACGCAAAGCAGCCGGGCCGGACTCTGTCTCTCCAGCCACCCTCAGGCACTGCGCTGGCCAGCTGTCTCCGGTGTTCACCAACATCTTTAACACCTC
>NW_027422850.1:1055000-1057500 GCF_048934315.1 Petromyzon marinus | reverse complement strand
ACGCTAGAAATTGGCGGGGATGTCTCTCTTGTGGCTCACGGGGCTGTTAGGGTGGCACAGAAATCCCTCGGAATGGGAAAACGGGTCATTTTCGTGTCGCCACATTGCATGCGAACCGCATGCAACTTCCAGAGGCATTTGCAGCAGAAATGCATGTGCAGTCAAAAAAAAATTGATATTTTTCACGGATAGACCCCGTGAAACGCTAGAAATTGGCGGGGATGTGTCTCTTGTGGCTCACGGGGCTGTTCGGGTCGCACAGAAATCCCTGGGAATGGGAAAACGGGTCATTTTCGTGTTGCCACATTGCGTACGAACCGCATGAAACTTCCAGAGGCATTTGCAGCAGGAATGCATGTGCACTCAAAAACTTCTATATGTTTCACGGATAGACCCCGTGAAACGCTAGAAATTGGCGGGGATGTGTCTCTTGTGGCTCACGGGGCTGTTAGGGTGGCACAGAACTCCCTCGGAATGGGAAAAGGGGTCATTTTCGTGTTGCCACATTGCATAGGAACGCCATGAAACTTCCAGAGGCATTTGCAGCAGAAAGGCACGTGCACTCAAAAATTTTAATATTTTTCACGCATAGACCCCGTCAAACGCTAGAAGTTGGCGGGGATGTCTCTCTTGTGGCTCACGGGGCTGTTAGGGTCGCACAGAAATGCCTCGGAATGGGAAAACGGGTCATTTTTGTGTGGCCACATTGCATAGGAACGGCATGAAACTTCCAGAGGCATTTGCAGCAGGAATGCATGTGCACTCAAAAACGTCTATATTTTTCACGGATAGACCCCGTGAAACGCTATAAATTGGCGGGGATGTCTCTCTTGTGGCTCACGGGCGCTGTTAGTTAGGGTCGCACAGAAATCCCTCGGAATGGGAAAAGGGGTCATTTTCGTGTTGCCACATTGCGTACGAACGGCATGAAACTTCCAGAGGCATCTGCAGCAGAAATGCATGTGCACTCAAAAACGTCTATATTTTTCACGGATAGACCCCGTGAAACGCTAGAAATTGGCGGGGATGTGTCTCTTGTGGCTCACGGGGCTGTTAGGGTCGCACAGAAATCCCTCGGAATGGGAAAACGGGTCATTTTCGTGTTGCCACAATTGGCATACGAACGGCATGAAACTTCCAGAGGCATTTGCAGCAGAAATGCATGTGCACTCAAAAACGTGAATATTTTTTCACGGATAGACCCCGTCAAACGCTCGAATTTGGCGGGGATGTTTCTCTTGTGGGTCACGGGGCTGTTCGGCTCGCACAGAACTCCCTTGGTCCACCTGATTCGTGCATACAGGCAGCAACTAAAACTCTGTAAACCTGCTGTGAGGACATCTAAACAGTGGACCAGTGAGGCTGTGGAAGATTTGCGGGCGTGCTTAGACTGTACTGACTGGGATATGTTCACGACTGCTACCAATAGTCTGGATGAACTCACAGAGGCTGTGTACATCAGCTTCTGTGAGGACTGCTGTATCCCAACACGTACCAGGGTGAACTTTAACAACAACAAGCCCTGGTTCTCAGCAAAGCTCAAAAGGTTGAGGTTGGAGAAGGAGGAAGCGTTTAGGAGTGGGGATAGAGACAGATTCAAGGAGTCGAAGAACAGGTTTAGCAAAGCGGTGAGAGAGGCTAAACGACTGTACTCAGAGACACTAAAACACCAGTTCTCTACTAACGACGCTGCTTCTGTCTGCCAAAGGGCTCAGGCACATCACCAACTACAAACCCAGAGCGCCCCACACCACTAACGACTCCCGCCTAGCCAACGACCTGAACGAGTTCTACCGTAGATTTGAAAGACAATTGGACTGTCCTGAACCACCCCTTCCCACCCAAGAGGCCCCATCCCCCACCCATACTACAGAAACGACTCTCTCCTTTCAGGAGGGAGAAGTTAATGGGCTTTTCAAGAGGCAGAATCCACGCAAAGCAGCCGGGCCGGACTCTGTCTCTCCAGCCACCCTCAGGCACTGCGCTGGCCAGCTGTCTCCGGTGTTCACCAACATCTTTAACACCTCCCTGGAGACATGCCATGTACCAGCCTGTCTCAAGTCCTCCACCATCATCGCTGTGCCCAAAAAGCTAAGGCCAACAGGACTAAATGATTACAGACCGGTCGCCCTTACATCTGTGGTAATGAAGTCTTTTGAGCGCCTGCTCCTGGCACACCTCAAAGCCATCACAGACCCTCTCCTGGACCCCCTTCAGTTTGCCTACAGAGCCAACAGGTCTGTGGACGACGCAGTTAACATGGCCCTCCACTTCACCCTACAGCATGTGGACGCCCCAGCATCCTACGCCAGGATCCTGTTTGTGGACTTCAGCTCTGCCTTCAACACCATCATCCCTGCCCTGCTTCAGGACAAGCTCTTCCAGCTGAACGTGCCCTACTCCACCTGCAGGTGGATCACAGACTTCCTCTCTGACAGGAAGCAGTGCGTTAAGCCGGGAACAGAAGTCTCTGACTCCAGGTCCATCAGCACGGGAACTC
>NW_027422850.1:1040000-1042500 GCF_048934315.1 Petromyzon marinus | reverse complement strand
CATTTGCAGCAGGAATGCATGTGCACTCAAAAAAGTGAATATTTCTCACGGATAGACCCCGTGATACGCTAGAAATTGGCGGGGATGTCTCTCTTGTGGCTCACGGGGCTGTTAGGGTGGCACAGAAATCCCTCGGAATGGGAAAACGGGTCATTTTCGTGTCGCCACATTGCATGCGAACCGCATGCAACTTCCAGAGGCATTTGCAGCAGAAATGCATGTGCAGTCAAAAAAAAATTGATATTTTTCACGGATAGACCCCGTGAAACGCTAGAAATTGGCGGGGATGTGTCTCTTGTGGCTCACGGGGCTGTTCGGGTCGCACAGAAATCCCTGGGAATGGGAAAACGGGTCATTTTCGTGTTGCCACATTGCGTACGAACCGCATGAAACTTCCAGAGGCATTTGCAGCAGGAATGCATGTGCACTCAAAAACTTCTATATGTTTCACGGATAGACCCCGTGAAACGCTAGAAATTGGCGGGGATGTGTCTCTTGTGGCTCACGGGGCTGTTAGGGTGGCACAGAACTCCCTCGGAATGGGAAAAGGGGTCATTTTCGTGTTGCCACATTGCATAGGAACGCCATGAAACTTCCAGAGGCATTTGCAGCAGAAAGGCACGTGCACTCAAAAATTTTAATATTTTTCACGCATAGACCCCGTCAAACGCTAGAAGTTGGCGGGGATGTCTCTCTTGTGGCTCACGGGGCTGTTAGGGTCGCACAGAAATGCCTCGGAATGGGAAAACGGGTCATTTTTGTGTGGCCACATTGCATAGGAACGGCATGAAACTTCCAGAGGCATTTGCAGCAGGAATGCATGTGCACTCAAAAACGTCTATATTTTTCACGGATAGACCCCGTGAAACGCTATAAATTGGCGGGGATGTCTCTCTTGTGGCTCACGGGCGCTGTTAGTTAGGGTCGCACAGAAATCCCTCGGAATGGGAAAAGGGGTCATTTTCGTGTTGCCACATTGCGTACGAACGGCATGAAACTTCCAGAGGCATCTGCAGCAGAAATGCATGTGCACTCAAAAACGTCTATATTTTTCACGGATAGACCCCGTGAAACGCTAGAAATTGGCGGGGATGTGTCTCTTGTGGCTCACGGGGCTGTTAGGGTCGCACAGAAATCCCTCGGAATGGGAAAACGGGTCATTTTCGTGTTGCCACAATTGGCATACGAACGGCATGAAACTTCCAGAGGCATTTGCAGCAGAAATGCATGTGCACTCAAAAACGTGAATATTTTTTCACGGATAGACCCCGTCAAACGCTCGAATTTGGCGGGGATGTTTCTCTTGTGGGTCACGGGGCTGTTCGGCTCGCACAGAACTCCCTTGGTCCACCTGATTCGTGCATACAGGCAGCAACTAAAACTCTGTAAACCTGCTGTGAGGACATCTAAACAGTGGACCAGTGAGGCTGTGGAAGATTTGCGGGCGTGCTTAGACTGTACTGACTGGGATATGTTCACGACTGCTACCAATAGTCTGGATGAACTCACAGAGGCTGTGTACATCAGCTTCTGTGAGGACTGCTGTATCCCAACACGTACCAGGGTGAACTTTAACAACAACAAGCCCTGGTTCTCAGCAAAGCTCAAAAGGTTGAGGTTGGAGAAGGAGGAAGCGTTTAGGAGTGGGGATAGAGACAGATTCAAGGAGTCGAAGAACAGGTTTAGCAAAGCGGTGAGAGAGGCTAAACGACTGTACTCAGAGACACTAAAACACCAGTTCTCTACTAACGACGCTGCTTCTGTCTGCCAAAGGGCTCAGGCACATCACCAACTACAAACCCAGAGCGCCCCACACCACTAACGACTCCCGCCTAGCCAACGACCTGAACGAGTTCTACCGTAGATTTGAAAGACAATTGGACTGTCCTGAACCACCCCTTCCCACCCAAGAGGCCCCATCCCCCACCCATACTACAGAAACGACTCTCTCCTTTCAGGAGGGAGAAGTTAATGGGCTTTTCAAGAGGCAGAATCCACGCAAAGCAGCCGGGCCGGACTCTGTCTCTCCAGCCACCCTCAGGCACTGCGCTGGCCAGCTGTCTCCGGTGTTCACCAACATCTTTAACACCTCCCTGGAGACATGCCATGTACCAGCCTGTCTCAAGTCCTCCACCATCATCGCTGTGCCCAAAAAGCTAAGGCCAACAGGACTAAATGATTACAGACCGGTCGCCCTTACATCTGTGGTAATGAAGTCTTTTGAGCGCCTGCTCCTGGCACACCTCAAAGCCATCACAGACCCTCTCCTGGACCCCCTTCAGTTTGCCTACAGAGCCAACAGGTCTGTGGACGACGCAGTTAACATGGCCCTCCACTTCACCCTACAGCATGTGGACGCCCCAGCATCCTACGCCAGGATCCTGTTTGTGGACTTCAGCTCTGCCTTCAACACCATCATCCCTGCCCTGCTTCAGGACAAGCTCTTCCAGCTGAACGTGCCCTACTCCACCTGCAGGTGGATCACAGACTTCCTCTCTGA
>NW_027422850.1:1022500-1025000 GCF_048934315.1 Petromyzon marinus | reverse complement strand
ATATTTTTCACGCATAGACCCCGTCAAACGCTAGAAGTTGGCGGGGATGTCTCTCTTGTGGCTCACGGGGCTGTTAGGGTCGCACAGAAATGCCTCGGAATGGGAAAACGGGTCATTTTTGTGTGGCCACATTGCATAGGAACGGCATGAAACTTCCAGAGGCATTTGCAGCAGGAATGCATGTGCACTCAAAAACGTCTATATTTTTCACGGATAGACCCCGTGAAACGCTATAAATTGGCGGGGATGTCTCTCTTGTGGCTCACGGGCGCTGTTAGTTAGGGTCGCACAGAAATCCCTCGGAATGGGAAAAGGGGTCATTTTCGTGTTGCCACATTGCGTACGAACGGCATGAAACTTCCAGAGGCATCTGCAGCAGAAATGCATGTGCACTCAAAAACGTCTATATTTTTCACGGATAGACCCCGTGAAACGCTAGAAATTGGCGGGGATGTGTCTCTTGTGGCTCACGGGGCTGTTAGGGTCGCACAGAAATCCCTCGGAATGGGAAAACGGGTCATTTTCGTGTTGCCACAATTGGCATACGAACGGCATGAAACTTCCAGAGGCATTTGCAGCAGAAATGCATGTGCACTCAAAAACGTGAATATTTTTTCACGGATAGACCCCGTCAAACGCTCGAATTTGGCGGGGATGTTTCTCTTGTGGGTCACGGGGCTGTTCGGCTCGCACAGAACTCCCTTGGTCCACCTGATTCGTGCATACAGGCAGCAACTAAAACTCTGTAAACCTGCTGTGAGGACATCTAAACAGTGGACCAGTGAGGCTGTGGAAGATTTGCGGGCGTGCTTAGACTGTACTGACTGGGATATGTTCACGACTGCTACCAATAGTCTGGATGAACTCACAGAGGCTGTGTACATCAGCTTCTGTGAGGACTGCTGTATCCCAACACGTACCAGGGTGAACTTTAACAACAACAAGCCCTGGTTCTCAGCAAAGCTCAAAAGGTTGAGGTTGGAGAAGGAGGAAGCGTTTAGGAGTGGGGATAGAGACAGATTCAAGGAGTCGAAGAACAGGTTTAGCAAAGCGGTGAGAGAGGCTAAACGACTGTACTCAGAGACACTAAAACACCAGTTCTCTACTAACGACGCTGCTTCTGTCTGCCAAAGGGCTCAGGCACATCACCAACTACAAACCCAGAGCGCCCCACACCACTAACGACTCCCGCCTAGCCAACGACCTGAACGAGTTCTACCGTAGATTTGAAAGACAATTGGACTGTCCTGAACCACCCCTTCCCACCCAAGAGGCCCCATCCCCCACCCATACTACAGAAACGACTCTCTCCTTTCAGGAGGGAGAAGTTAATGGGCTTTTCAAGAGGCAGAATCCACGCAAAGCAGCCGGGCCGGACTCTGTCTCTCCAGCCACCCTCAGGCACTGCGCTGGCCAGCTGTCTCCGGTGTTCACCAACATCTTTAACACCTCCCTGGAGACATGCCATGTACCAGCCTGTCTCAAGTCCTCCACCATCATCGCTGTGCCCAAAAAGCTAAGGCCAACAGGACTAAATGATTACAGACCGGTCGCCCTTACATCTGTGGTAATGAAGTCTTTTGAGCGCCTGCTCCTGGCACACCTCAAAGCCATCACAGACCCTCTCCTGGACCCCCTTCAGTTTGCCTACAGAGCCAACAGGTCTGTGGACGACGCAGTTAACATGGCCCTCCACTTCACCCTACAGCATGTGGACGCCCCAGCATCCTACGCCAGGATCCTGTTTGTGGACTTCAGCTCTGCCTTCAACACCATCATCCCTGCCCTGCTTCAGGACAAGCTCTTCCAGCTGAACGTGCCCTACTCCACCTGCAGGTGGATCACAGACTTCCTCTCTGACAGGAAGCAGTGCGTTAAGCCGGGAACAGAAGTCTCTGACTCCAGGTCCATCAGCACGGGAACTCCTCAGGGCTGCGTCCTTTGCCCACTGCTCTTCTCCCTGTATACCAACAGCTGCGCCTCCAATCATCTGTCCGTCAAACTCTTGAAGTTTGTCGGACGACACCACCCTCATTGGGCTGATCTCTGGTGGGGATGAGTCTGACTATAGGTGGGAAGCTGACAACCTGGTGACCTGGTGTAGCCAGAACAACTTAGAGCTAAATGCTCTAAGGACAGTTGAGATGGTTGTGGACTTCAGGAAGAATACAGCCCCACTCACCGCCATCACCCTGTTAGACTCCGCAGTCAAAATTGTGGAGTCCTTCCGCTTCCTGGGCACTATTCTCTGCCGGGACCTCAAGTGGGAACTGAACATCAGCTCCCTCGCCAAGAGAGCTCAACAGAGGATGTACTTTCGACGGCAGCTGAAGAAATGCAACCTGCCAAAGACAATGATGGTGCAATTCTATACAGCGATCATTGAATCCATCCTCACCTCCTCCATAACCGTCTGGTACGCTGCTGCCACTGCCAAGGACAAGAGCAGACTGCAGCGTATCATGCACACTGCTGAGAAGGTAATTGCCTGCAATCTACC
>NW_027422850.1:975000-977500 GCF_048934315.1 Petromyzon marinus | reverse complement strand
ATGTGCAGTCAAAAAATTGAATATTTTTCACGGATAGACCCCGTGAAACGCTAGAAATTGGCGGGGATGTGTCTCTTGTGGCTCACGGGGCTGTTAGGGTGGCACAGAAATCCCTCGGAATGGGAAAAAACGGGTCATTTTCGTGTCGCCACATTGCATGCGAACCGCATGAAACTTCCAGAGGCATTTGCAGCAGGAATGCATGTGCACTCAAAAAATGTGATATTTTTCACGGAGAGACCCCGTGAAACGCTAGAAGTGGGCGGGGATGTCTCTCTTGTGGCTCACGGGGCTGTTAGGGTGGCACAGAAATCCCTCGGAATGGGAAAACGGGTCATTTTCGTGTCGCCACATTGCATACGAACCGCATGAAACTTCCAGAGGCATTTGCAGCAGGAATGCATGTGCACTCAAAAAAGTGAATATTTCTCACGGATAGACCCCGTGATACGCTAGAAATTGGCGGGGATGTCTCTCTTGTGGCTCACGGGGCTGTTAGGGTGGCACAGAAATCCCTCGGAATGGGAAAACGGGTCATTTTCGTGTCGCCACATTGCATGCGAACCGCATGCAACTTCCAGAGGCATTTGCAGCAGAAATGCATGTGCAGTCAAAAAAAAATTGATATTTTTCACGGATAGACCCCGTGAAACGCTAGAAATTGGCGGGGATGTGTCTCTTGTGGCTCACGGGGCTGTTCGGGTCGCACAGAAATCCCTGGGAATGGGAAAACGGGTCATTTTCGTGTTGCCACATTGCGTACGAACCGCATGAAACTTCCAGAGGCATTTGCAGCAGGAATGCATGTGCACTCAAAAACTTCTATATGTTTCACGGATAGACCCCGTGAAACGCTAGAAATTGGCGGGGATGTGTCTCTTGTGGCTCACGGGGCTGTTAGGGTGGCACAGAACTCCCTCGGAATGGGAAAAGGGGTCATTTTCGTGTTGCCACATTGCATAGGAACGCCATGAAACTTCCAGAGGCATTTGCAGCAGAAAGGCACGTGCACTCAAAAATTTTAATATTTTTCACGCATAGACCCCGTCAAACGCTAGAAGTTGGCGGGGATGTCTCTCTTGTGGCTCACGGGGCTGTTAGGGTCGCACAGAAATGCCTCGGAATGGGAAAACGGGTCATTTTTGTGTGGCCACATTGCATAGGAACGGTATGAAACTTCCAGAGGCATTTGCAGCAGGAATGCATGTGCACTCAAAAACGTCTATATTTTTCACGGATAGACCCCGTGAAACGCTATAAATTGGCGGGGATGTCTCTCTTGTGGCTCACGGGCGCTGTTAGTTAGGGTCGCACAGAAATCCCTCGGAATGGGAAAAGGGGTCATTTTCGTGTTGCCACATTGCGTACGAACGGCATGAAACTTCCAGAGGCATCTGCAGCAGAAATGCATGTGCACTCAAAAACGTCTATATTTTTCACGGATAGACCCCGTGAAACGCTAGAAATTGGCGGGGATGTGTCTCTTGTGGCTCACGGGGCTGTTAGGGTCGCACAGAAATCCCTCGGAATGGGAAAACGGGTCATTTTCGTGTTGCCACAATTGGCATACGAACGGCATGAAACTTCCAGAGGCATTTGCAGCAGAAATGCATGTGCACTCAAAAACGTGAATATTTTTTCACGGATAGACCCCGTCAAACGCTCGAATTTGGCGGGGATGTTTCTCTTGTGGGTCACGGGGCTGTTCGGCTCGCACAGAACTCCCTTGGTCCACCTGATTCGTGCATACAGGCAGCAACTAAAACTCTGTAAACCTGCTGTGAGGACATCTAAACAGTGGACCAGTGAGGCTGTGGAAGATTTGCGGGCGTGCTTAGACTGTACTGACTGGGATATGTTCACGACTGCTACCAATAGTCTGGATGAACTCACAGAGGCTGTGTACATCAGCTTCTGTGAGGACTGCTGTATCCCAACACGTACCAGGGTGAACTTTAACAACAACAAGCCCTGGTTCTCAGCAAAGCTCAAAAGGTTGAGGTTGGAGAAGGAGGAAGCGTTTAGGAGTGGGGATAGAGACAGATTCAAGGAGTCGAAGAACAGGTTTAGCAAAGCGGTGAGAGAGGCTAAACGACTGTACTCAGAGACACTAAAACACCAGTTCTCTACTAACGACGCTGCTTCTGTCTGCCAAAGGGCTCAGGCACATCACCAACTACAAACCCAGAGCGCCCCACACCACTAACGACTCCCGCCTAGCCAACGACCTGAACGAGTTCTACCGTAGATTTGAAAGACAATTGGACTGTCCTGAACCACCCCTTCCCACCCAAGAGGCCCCATCCCCCACCCATACTACAGAAACGACTCTCTCCTTTCAGGAGGGAGAAGTTAATGGGCTTTTCAAGAGGCAGAATCCACGCAAAGCAGCCGGGCCGGACTCTGTCTCTCCAGCCACCCTCAGGCACTGCGCTGGCCAGCTGTCTCCGGTGTTCACCAACATCTTTAACACCTCCCTGGAGACATGCCATGTACCAGC
>NW_027422850.1:962500-965000 GCF_048934315.1 Petromyzon marinus | reverse complement strand
CAGGTGCGATGGAAATCTTTTCTCGTTTTGGTGCGTGCTACATTTTTACGGATAGACCCCGTGAAACGCTAGAAATTGGCGGGGATGTGTCTCTTGTGGCTCACGGGGCTGTTAGGGTGGCACAGAAATCCCTCGGAATGGGAAAACGGGTCATTTTCGTGTTGCCACATTGCATGCGAACGGCATGAAACTTCCAGAGGCATTTGCAGCAGGAATGCATGTGCAGTCAAAAAAGTGAATATTTTTCACGGATAGACCCCGTGAAACGCTAGAAATTGGCGGCGATGTCTCTCTTGTGGCTCACGGGGCTGTTAGGGTGGCACAGAAATCCCTCGGAATGGGAAAACGGGTCATTTTCGTGTCGCCACATTGCATGCGAACCGCATGAAACTTCCAGAGGCATTTGCAGCAGAAATGCATGTGCAGTCAAAAAATTGAATATTTTTCACGGATAGACCCCGTGAAACGCTAGAAATTGGCGGGGATGTGTCTCTTGTGGCTCACGGGGCTGTTAGGGTGGCACAGAAATCCCTCGGAATGGGAAAAAACGGGTCATTTTCGTGTCGCCACATTGCATGCGAACCGCATGAAACTTCCAGAGGCATTTGCAGCAGGAATGCATGTGCACTCAAAAAATGTGATATTTTTCACGGAGAGACCCCGTGAAACGCTAGAAGTGGGCGGGGATGTCTCTCTTGTGGCTCACGGGGCTGTTAGGGTGGCACAGAAATCCCTCGGAATGGGAAAACGGGTCATTTTCGTGTCGCCACATTGCATACGAACCGCATGAAACTTCCAGAGGCATTTGCAGCAGGAATGCATGTGCACTCAAAAAAGTGAATATTTCTCACGGATAGACCCCGTGATACGCTAGAAATTGGCGGGGATGTCTCTCTTGTGGCTCACGGGGCTGTTAGGGTGGCACAGAAATCCCTCGGAATGGGAAAACGGGTCATTTTCGTGTCGCCACATTGCATGCGAACCGCATGCAACTTCCAGAGGCATTTGCAGCAGAAATGCATGTGCAGTCAAAAAAAAATTGATATTTTTCACGGATAGACCCCGTGAAACGCTAGAAATTGGCGGGGATGTGTCTCTTGTGGCTCACGGGGCTGTTCGGGTCGCACAGAAATCCCTGGGAATGGGAAAACGGGTCATTTTCGTGTTGCCACATTGCGTACGAACCGCATGAAACTTCCAGAGGCATTTGCAGCAGGAATGCATGTGCACTCAAAAACTTCTATATGTTTCACGGATAGACCCCGTGAAACGCTAGAAATTGGCGGGGATGTGTCTCTTGTGGCTCACGGGGCTGTTAGGGTGGCACAGAACTCCCTCGGAATGGGAAAAGGGGTCATTTTCGTGTTACCACATTGAATAGGAACGCCATGAAACTTCCAGAGGCATTTGCAGCAGAAAGGCACGTGCACTCAAAAATTTTAATATTTTTCACGCATAGACCCCGTCAAACGCTAGAAGTTGGCGGGGATGTCTCTCTTGTGGCTCACGGGGCTGTTAGGGTCGCACAGAAATGCCTCGGAATGGGAAAACGGGTCATTTTTGTGTGGCCACATTGCATAGGAACGGCATGAAACTTCCAGAGGCATTTGCAGCAGGAATGCATGTGCACTCAAAAACGTCTATATTTTTCACGGATAGACCCCGTGAAACGCTATAAATTGGCGGGGATGTCTCTCTTGTGGCTCACGGGCGCTGTTAGTTAGGGTCGCACAGAAATCCCTCGGAATGGGAAAAGGGGTCATTTTCGTGTTGCCACATTGCGTACGAACGGCATGAAACTTCCAGAGGCATCTGCAGCAGAAATGCATGTGCACTCAAAAACGTCTATATTTTTCACGGATAGACCCCGTGAAACGCTAGAAATTGGCGGGGATGTGTCTCTTGTGGCTCACGGGGCTGTTAGGGTCGCACAGAAATCCCTCGGAATGGGAAAACGGGTCATTTTCGTGTTGCCACAATTGGCATACGAACGGCATGAAACTTCCAGAGGCATTTGCAGCAGAAATGCATGTGCACTCAAAAACGTGAATATTTTTTCACGGATAGACCCCGTCAAACGCTCGAATTTGGCGGGGATGTTTCTCTTGTGGGTCACGGGGCTGTTCGGCTCGCACAGAACTCCCTTGGTCCACCTGATTCGTGCATACAGGCAGCAACTAAAACTCTGTAAACCTGCTGTGAGGACATCTAAACAGTGGACCAGTGAGGCTGTGGAAGATTTGCGGGCGTGCTTAGACTGTACTGACTGGGATATGTTCACGACTGCTACCAATAGTCTGGATGAACTCACAGAGGCTGTGTACATCAGCTTCTGTGAGGACTGCTGTATCCCAACACGTACCAGGGTGAACTTTAACAACAACAAGCCCTGGTTCTCAGCAAAGCTCAAAAGGTTGAGGTTGGAGAAGGAGGAAGCGTTTAGGAGTGGGGATAGAGACAGATTCAAGGAGTCGAAGAACAGGTTTAGCAAAGCGGTGAG
>NW_027422850.1:935000-937500 GCF_048934315.1 Petromyzon marinus | reverse complement strand
CTAGAAGTGGGCGGGGATGTCTCTCTTGTGGCTCACGGGGCTGTTAGGGTGGCACAGAAATCCCTCGGAATGGGAAAACGGGTCATTTTCGTGTCGCCACATTGCATACGAACCGCATGAAACTTCCAGAGGCATTTGCAGCAGGAATGCATGTGCACTCAAAAAAGTGAATATTTCTCACGGATAGACCCCGTGATACGCTAGAAATTGGCGGGGATGTCTCTCTTGTGGCTCACGGGGCTGTTAGGGTGGCACAGAAATCCCTCGGAATGGGAAAACGGGTCATTTTCGTGTCGCCACATTGCATGCGAACCGCATGCAACTTCCAGAGGCATTTGCAGCAGAAATGCATGTGCAGTCAAAAAAAAATTGATATTTTTCACGGATAGACCCCGTGAAACGCTAGAAATTGGCGGGGATGTGTCTCTTGTGGCTCACGGGGCTGTTCGGGTCGCACAGAAATCCCTGGGAATGGGAAAACGGGTCATTTTCGTGTTGCCACATTGCGTACGAACCGCATGAAACTTCCAGAGGCATTTGCAGCAGGAATGCATGTGCACTCAAAAACTTCTATATGTTTCACGGATAGACCCCGTGAAACGCTAGAAATTGGCGGGGATGTGTCTCTTGTGGCTCACGGGGCTGTTAGGGTGGCACAGAACTCCCTCGGAATGGGAAAAGGGGTCATTTTCGTGTTGCCACATTGCATGCGAACGGCATGAAACTTCCAGAGGCATTTGCAGCAGGAATGCATGTGCAGTCAAAAAAGTGAATATTTTTCACGGATAGACCCCGTGAAACGCTAGAAATTGGCGGCGATGTCTCTCTTGTGGCTCACGGGGCTGTTAGGGTGGCACAGAAATCCCTCGGAATGGGAAAACGGGTCATTTTCGTGTCGCCACATTGCATGCGAACCGCATGAAACTTCCAGAGGCATTTGCAGCAGAAATGCATGTGCAGTCAAAAAATTGAATATTTTTCACGGATAGACCCCGTGAAACGCTAGAAATTGGCGGGGATGTGTCTCTTGTGGCTCACGGGGCTGTTAGGGTGGCACAGAAATCCCTCGGAATGGGAAAAAACGGGTCATTTTCGTGTCGCCACATTGCATGCGAACCGCATGAAACTTCCAGAGGCATTTGCAGCAGGAATGCATGTGCACTCAAAAAAGTGAATATTTCTCACGGATAGACCCCGTGATACGCTAGAAATTGGCGGGGATGTCTCTCTTGTGGCTCACGGGGCTGTTAGGGTGGCACAGAAATCCCTCGGAATGGGAAAACGGGTCATTTTCGTGTCGCCACATTGCATGCGAACCGCATGCAACTTCCAGAGGCATTTGCAGCAGAAATGCATGTGCAGTCAAAAAAAAATTGATATTTTTCACGGATAGACCCCGTGAAACGCTAGAAATTGGCGGGGATGTGTCTCTTGTGGCTCACGGGGCTGTTCGGGTCGCACAGAAATCCCTGGGAATGGGAAAACGGGTCATTTTCGTGTTGCCACATTGCGTACGAACCGCATGAAACTTCCAGAGGCATTTGCAGCAGGAATGCATGTGCACTCAAAAACTTCTATATGTTTCACGGATAGACCCCGTGAAACGCTAGAAATTGGCGGGGATGTGTCTCTTGTGGCTCACGGGGCTGTTAGGGTGGCACAGAACTCCCTCGGAATGGGAAAAGGGGTCATTTTCGTGTTGCCACATTGCATAGGAACGCCATGAAACTTCCAGAGGCATTTGCAGCAGAAAGGCACGTGCACTCAAAAATTTTAATATTTTTCACGCATAGACCCCGTCAAACGCTAGAAGTTGGCGGGGATGTCTCTCTTGTGGCTCACGGGGCTGTTAGGGTCGCACAGAAATGCCTCGGAATGGGAAAACGGGTCATTTTTGTGTGGCCACATTGCATAGGAACGGCATGAAACTTCCAGAGGCATTTGCAGCAGGAATGCATGTGCACTCAAAAACGTCTATATTTTTCACGGATAGACCCCGTGAAACGCTATAAATTGGCGGGGATGTCTCTCTTGTGGCTCACGGGCGCTGTTAGTTAGGGTCGCACAGAAATCCCTCGGAATGGGAAAAGGGGTCATTTTCGTGTTGCCACATTGCGTACGAACGGCATGAAACTTCCAGAGGCATCTGCAGCAGAAATGCATGTGCACTCAAAAACGTCTATATTTTTCACGGATAGACCCCGTGAAACGCTAGAAATTGGCGGGGATGTGTCTCTTGTGGCTCACGGGGCTGTTAGGGTCGCACAGAAATCCCTCGGAATGGGAAAACGGGTCATTTTCGTGTTGCCACAATTGGCATACGAACGGCATGAAACTTCCAGAGGCATTTGCAGCAGAAATGCATGTGCACTCAAAAACGTGAATATTTTTTCACGGATAGACCCCGTCAAACGCTCGAATTTGGCGGGGATGTTTCTCTTGTGGGTCACGGGGCTGTTCGGCTCGCACAGAACTCCCTTGGTCCACCTGATTCGTGCAT
>NW_027422850.1:922500-925000 GCF_048934315.1 Petromyzon marinus | reverse complement strand
GGGAAAACGGGTCATTTTCGTGTTGCCACATTGCATGCGAACGGCATGAAACTTCCAGAGGCATTTGCAGCAGGAATGCATGTGCAGTCAAAAAAGTGAATATTTTTCACGGATAGACCCCGTGAAACGCTAGAAATTGGCGGCGATGTCTCTCTTGTGGCTCACGGGGCTGTTAGGGTGGCACAGAAATCCCTCGGAATGGGAAAACGGGTCATTTTCGTGTCGCCACATTGCATGCGAACCGCATGAAACTTCCAGAGGCATTTGCAGCAGAAATGCATGTGCAGTCAAAAAATTGAATATTTTTCACGGATAGACCCCGTGAAACGCTAGAAATTGGCGGGGATGTGTCTCTTGTGGCTCACGGGGCTGTTAGGGTGGCACAGAAATCCCTCGGAATGGGAAAAAACGGGTCATTTTCGTGTCGCCACATTGCATGCGAACCGCATGAAACTTCCAGAGGCATTTGCAGCAGGAATGCATGTGCACTCAAAAAATGTGATATTTTTCACGGAGAGACCCCGTGAAACGCTAGAAGTGGGCGGGGATGTCTCTCTTGTGGCTCACGGGGCTGTTAGGGTGGCACAGAAATCCCTCGGAATGGGAAAACGGGTCATTTTCGTGTCGCCACATTGCATACGAACCGCATGAAACTTCCAGAGGCATTTGCAGCAGGAATGCATGTGCACTCAAAAAAGTGAATATTTCTCACGGATAGACCCCGTGATACGCTAGAAATTGGCGGGGATGTCTCTCTTGTGGCTCACGGGGCTGTTAGGGTGGCACAGAAATCCCTCGGAATGGGAAAACGGGTCATTTTCGTGTCGCCACATTGCATGCGAACCGCATGCAACTTCCAGAGGCATTTGCAGCAGAAATGCATGTGCAGTCAAAAAAAAATTGATATTTTTCACGGATAGACCCCGTGAAACGCTAGAAATTGGCGGGGATGTGTCTCTTGTGGCTCACGGGGCTGTTCGGGTCGCACAGAAATCCCTGGGAATGAGAAAACGGGTCATTTTCGTGTTGCCACATTGCGTACGAACCGCATGAAACTTCCAGAGGCATTTGCAGCAGGAATGCATGTGCACTCAAAAACTTCTATATGTTTCACGGATAGACCCCGTGAAACGCTAGAAATTGGCGGGGATGTGTCTCTTGTGGCTCACGGGGCTGTTAGGGTGGCACAGAACTCCCTCGGAATGGGAAAAGGGGTCATTTTCGTGTTGCCACATTGCATGCGAACGGCATGAAACTTCCAGAGGCATTTGCAGCAGGAATGCATGTGCAGTCAAAAAAGTGAATATTTTTCACGGATAGACCCCGTGAAACGCTAGAAATTGGCGGCGATGTCTCTCTTGTGGCTCACGGGGCTGTTAGGGTGGCACAGAAATCCCTCGGAATGGGAAAACGGGTCATTTTCGTGTCGCCACATTGCATGCGAACCGCATGAAACTTCCAGAGGCATTTGCAGCAGAAATGCATGTGCAGTCAAAAAATTGAATATTTTTCACGGATAGACCCCGTGAAACGCTAGAAATTGGCGGGGATGTGTCTCTTGTGGCTCACGGGGCTGTTAGGGTGGCACAGAAATCCCTCGGAATGGGAAAAAACGGGTCATTTTCGTGTCGCCACATTGCATGCGAACCGCATGAAACTTCCAGAGGCATTTGCAGCAGGAATGCATGTGCACTCAAAAAAGTGAATATTTCTCACGGATAGACCCCGTGATACGCTAGAAATTGGCGGGGATGTCTCTCTTGTGGCTCACGGGGCTGTTAGGGTGGCACAGAAATCCCTCGGAATGGGAAAACGGGTCATTTTCGTGTCGCCACATTGCATGCGAACCGCATGCAACTTCCAGAGGCATTTGCAGCAGAAATGCATGTGCAGTCAAAAAAAAATTGATATTTTTCACGGATAGACCCCGTGAAACGCTAGAAATTGGCGGGGATGTGTCTCTTGTGGCTCACGGGGCTGTTCGGGTCACACAGAAATCCCTGGGAATGGGAAAACGGGTCATTTTCGTGTTGCCACATTGCGTACGAACCGCATGAAACTTCCAGAGGCATTTGCAGCAGGAATGCATGTGCACTCAAAAACTTCTATATGTTTCACGGATAGACCCCGTGAAACGCTAGAAATTGGCGGGGATGTGTCTCTTGTGGCTCACGGGGCTGTTAGGGTGGCACAGAACTCCCTCGGAATGGGAAAAGGGGTCATTTTCGTGTTGCCACATTGCATAGGAACGCCATGAAACTTCCAGAGGCATTTGCAGCAGAAAGGCACGTGCACTCAAAAATTTTAATATTTTTCACGCATAGACCCCGTCAAACGCTAGAAGTTGGCGGGGATGTCTCTCTTGTGGCTCACGGGGCTGTTAGGGTCGCACAGAAATGCCTCGGAATGGGAAAACGGGTCATTTTTGTGTGGCCACATTGCATAGGAACGGCATGAAACTTCCAGAGGCATTTGCAGCAGGAATGCATGTGCACTCAAA
>NW_027422850.1:847500-850000 GCF_048934315.1 Petromyzon marinus | reverse complement strand
AACCGCATGAAACTTCCAGAGGCATTTGCAGCAGAAATGCATGTGCAGTCAAAAAATTGAATATTTTTCACGAATAGACCCCGTGAAACGCTAGAAATTGGCGGGGATGTGTCTCTTGTGGCTCACGGGGCTGTTAGGGTGGCACAGAAATCCCTCGGAATGGGAAAAAACGGGTCATTTTCGTGTCGCCACATTGCATGCGAACCGCATGAAACTTCCAGAGGCATTTGCAGCAGGAATGCATGTGCACTCAAAAAATGTGATATTTTTCACGGAGAGACCCCGTGAAACGCTAGAAGTGGGCGGGGATGTCTCTCTTGTGGCTCACGGGGCTGTTAGGGTGGCACAGAAATCCCTCGGAATGGGAAAACGGGTCATTTTCGTGTCGCCACATTGCATACGAACCGCATGAAACTTCCAGAGGCATTTGCAGCAGGAATGCATGTGCACTCAAAAAAGTGAATATTTCTCACGGATAGACCCCGTGATACGCTAGAAATTGGCGGGGATGTCTCTCTTGTGGCTCACGGGGCTGTTAGGGTGGCACAGAAATCCCTCGGAATGGGAAAACGGGTCATTTTCGTGTCGCCACATTGCATGCGAACCGCATGCAACTTCCAGAGGCATTTGCAGCAGAAATGCATGTGCAGTCAAAAAAAAATTGATATTTTTCACGGATAGACCCCGTGAAACGCTAGAAATTGGCGGGGATGTGTCTCTTGTGGCTCACGGGGCTGTTCGGGTCGCACAGAAATCCCTGGGAATGGGAAAACGGGTCATTTTCGTGTTGCCACATTGCGTACGAACCGCATGAAACTTCCAGAGGCATTTGCAGCAGGAATGCATGTGCACTCAAAAACTTCTATATGTTTCACGGATAGACCCCGTGAAACGCTAGAAATTGGCGGGGATGTGTCTCTTGTGGCTCACGGGGCTGTTAGGGTGGCACAGAACTCCCTCGGAATGGGAAAAGGGGTCATTTTCGTGTTGCCACATTGCATAGGAACGCCATGAAACTTCCAGAGGCATTTGCAGCAGAAAGGCACGTGCACTCAAAAATTTTAATATTTTTCACGCATAGACCCCGTCAAACGCTAGAAGTTGGCGGGGATGTCTCTCTTGTGGCTCACGGGGCTGTTAGGGTCGCACAGAAATGCCTCGGAATGGGAAAACGGGTCATTTTTGTGTGGCCACATTGCATAGGAACGGCATGAAACTTCCAGAGGCATTTGCAGCAGGAATGCATGTGCACTCAAAAACGTCTATATTTTTCACGGATAGACCCCGTGAAACGCTATAAATTGGCGGGGATGTCTCTCTTGTGGCTCACGGGCGCTGTTAGTTAGGGTCGCACAGAAATCCCTCGGAATGGGAAAAGGGGTCATTTTCGTGTTGCCACATTGCGTACGAACGGCATGAAACTTCCAGAGGCATCTGCAGCAGAAATGCATGTGCACTCAAAAACGTCTATATTTTTCACGGATAGACCCCGTGAAACGCTAGAAATTGGCGGGGATGTGTCTCTTGTGGCTCACGGGGCTGTTAGGGTCGCACAGAAATCCCTCGGAATGGGAAAACGGGTCATTTTCGTGTTGCCACAATTGGCATACGAACGGCATGAAACTTCCAGAGGCATTTGCAGCAGAAATGCATGTGCACTCAAAAACGTGAATATTTTTTCACGGATAGACCCCGTCAAACGCTCGAATTTGGCGGGGATGTTTCTCTTGTGGGTCACGGGGCTGTTCGGCTCGCACAGAACTCCCTTGGTCCACCTGATTCGTGCATACAGGCAGCAACTAAAACTCTGTAAACCTGCTGTGAGGACATCTAAACAGTGGACCAGTGAGGCTGTGGAAGATTTGCGGGCGTGCTTAGACTGTACTGACTGGGATATGTTCACGACTGCTACCAATAGTCTGGATGAACTCACAGAGGCTGTGTACATCAGCTTCTGTGAGGACTGCTGTATCCCAACACGTACCAGGGTGAACTTTAACAACAACAAGCCCTGGTTCTCAGCAAAGCTCAAAAGGTTGAGGTTGGAGAAGGAGGAAGCGTTTAGGAGTGGGGATAGAGACAGATTCAAGGAGTCGAAGAACAGGTTTAGCAAAGCGGTGAGAGAGGCTAAACGACTGTACTCAGAGACACTAAAACACCAGTTCTCTACTAACGACGCTGCTTCTGTCTGCCAAAGGGCTCAGGCACATCACCAACTACAAACCCAGAGCGCCCCACACCACTAACGACTCCCGCCTAGCCAACGACCTGAACGAGTTCTACCGTAGATTTGAAAGACAATTGGACTGTCCTGAACCACCCCTTCCCACCCAAGAGGCCCCATCCCCCACCCATACTACAGAAACGACTCTCTCCTTTCAGGAGGGAGAAGTTAATGGGCTTTTCAAGAGGCAGAATCCACGCAAAGCAGCCGGGCCGGACTCTGTCTCTCCAGCCACCCTCAGGCACTGCGCTGGCCAGCTGTCTCCGGTGTTCACCA
>NW_027422850.1:835000-837500 GCF_048934315.1 Petromyzon marinus | reverse complement strand
CGGATAGACCCCGTGAAACGCTAGAAATTGGCGGGGATGTGTCTCTTGTGGCTCACGGGGCTGTTCGGGTCGCACAGAAATCCCTGGGAATGGGAAAACGGGTCATTTTCGTGTTGCCACATTGCGTACGAACCGCATGAAACTTCCAGAGGCATTTGCAGCAGGAATGCATGTGCACTCAAAAACTTCTATATGTTTCACGGATAGACCCCGTGAAACGCTAGAAATTGGCGGGGATGTGTCTCTTGTGGCTCACGGGGCTGTTAGGGTGGCACAGAACTCCCTCGGAATGGGAAAAGGGGTCATTTTCGTGTTGCCACATTGCATAGGAACGCCATGAAACTTCCAGAGGCATTTGCAGCAGAAAGGCACGTGCACTCAAAAATTTTAATATTTTTCACGCATAGACCCCGTCAAACGCTAGAAGTTGGCGGGGATGTCTCTCTTGTGGCTCACGGGGCTGTTAGGGTCGCACAGAAATGCCTCGGAATGGGAAAACGGGTCATTTTTGTGTGGCCACATTGCATAGGAACGGCATGAAACTTCCAGAGGCATTTGCAGCAGGAATGCATGTGCACTCAAAAACGTCTATATTTTTCACGGATAGACCCCGTGAAACGCTATAAATTGGCGGGGATGTCTCTCTTGTGGCTCACGGGCGCTGTTAGTTAGGGTCGCACAGAAATCCCTCGGAATGGGAAAAGGGGTCATTTTCGTGTTGCCACATTGCGTACGAACGGCATGAAACTTCCAGAGGCATCTGCAGCAGAAATGCATGTGCACTCAAAAACGTCTATATTTTTCACGGATAGACCCCGTGAAACGCTAGAAATTGGCGGGGATGTGTCTCTTGTGGCTCACGGGGCTGTTAGGGTCGCACAGAAATCCCTCGGAATGGGAAAACGGGTCATTTTCGTGTTGCCACAATTGGCATACGAACGGCATGAAACTTCCAGAGGCATTTGCAGCAGAAATGCATGTGCACTCAAAAACGTGAATATTTTTTCACGGATAGACCCCGTCAAACGCTCGAATTTGGCGGGGATGTTTCTCTTGTGGGTCACGGGGCTGTTCGGCTCGCACAGAACTCCCTTGGTCCACCTGATTCGTGCATACAGGCAGCAACTAAAACTCTGTAAACCTGCTGTGAGGACATCTAAACAGTGGACCAGTGAGGCTGTGGAAGATTTGCGGGCGTGCTTAGACTGTACTGACTGGGATATGTTCACGACTGCTACCAATAGTCTGGATGAACTCACAGAGGCTGTGTACATCAGCTTCTGTGAGGACTGCTGTATCCCAACACGTACCAGGGTGAACTTTAACAACAACAAGCCCTGGTTCTCAGCAAAGCTCAAAAGGTTGAGGTTGGAGAAGGAGGAAGCGTTTAGGAGTGGGGATAGAGACAGATTCAAGGAGTCGAAGAACAGGTTTAGCAAAGCGGTGAGAGAGGCTAAACGACTGTACTCAGAGACACTAAAACACCAGTTCTCTACTAACGACGCTGCTTCTGTCTGCCAAAGGGCTCAGGCACATCACCAACTACAAACCCAGAGCGCCCCACACCACTAACGACTCCCGCCTAGCCAACGACCTGAACGAGTTCTACCGTAGATTTGAAAGACAATTGGACTGTCCTGAACCACCCCTTCCCACCCAAGAGGCCCCATCCCCCACCCATACTACAGAAACGACTCTCTCCTTTCAGGAGGGAGAAGTTAATGGGCTTTTCAAGAGGCAGAATCCACGCAAAGCAGCCGGGCCGGACTCTGTCTCTCCAGCCACCCTCAGGCACTGCGCTGGCCAGCTGTCTCCGGTGTTCACCAACATCTTTAACACCTCCCTGGAGACATGCCATGTACCAGCCTGTCTCAAGTCCTCCACCATCATCGCTGTGCCCAAAAAGCTAAGGCCAACAGGACTAAATGATTACAGACCGGTCGCCCTTACATCTGTGGTAATGAAGTCTTTTGAGCGCCTGCTCCTGGCACACCTCAAAGCCATCACAGACCCTCTCCTGGACCCCCTTCAGTTTGCCTACAGAGCCAACAGGTCTGTGGACGACGCAGTTAACATGGCCCTCCACTTCACCCTACAGCATGTGGACGCCCCAGCATCCTACGCCAGGATCCTGTTTGTGGACTTCAGCTCTGCCTTCAACACCATCATCCCTGCCCTGCTTCAGGACAAGCTCTTCCAGCTGAACGTGCCCTACTCCACCTGCAGGTGGATCACAGACTTCCTCTCTGACAGGAAGCAGTGCGTTAAGCCGGGAACAGAAGTCTCTGACTCCAGGTCCATCAGCACGGGAACTCCTCAGGGCTGCGTCCTTTGCCCACTGCTCTTCTCCCTGTATACCAACAGCTGCGCCTCCAATCATCTGTCCGTCAAACTCTTGAAGTTTGTCGGACGACACCACCCTCATTGGGCTGATCTCTGGTGGGGATGAGTCTGACTATAGGTGGGAAGCTGACAACCTGGTGACCTGGTGTAGCCAGAA
>NW_027422850.1:810000-812500 GCF_048934315.1 Petromyzon marinus | reverse complement strand
GGCAGGAGTCGCTCTCCTGAGGCAAGAATGCACCCAAGGCAGAGGAGAGTCCCCACACGCGTCCAAAATCGGACGGACAGGACCCCCACGCAGACCATGTAAAACACACACCCTTTGGGCACGGACTTCACAGAACACAAACACCCCCACAAGGAGGGCCTTAATTTGTCCTGTATACTCCGGGGGACACCTGACGACGGCGCTGAAGGCTCACAAAACACAGGGCTTCACACAAGGCCAGCCAATTTGAGGCAGCGGTAAAGCACCACGCACACCCAACGTCGGGGTGGGGAGGAGCAGGGGCGGGGACCACACATGCCTGCACACCTCTAGAGCGGCCTTTCAATGCTCGCTACTCTGTGGACCGGCAAAAGCAATTGAAACCAACCCTAACTCTCACGCGCAGTTGGCAGCCCTTCCTAGGGCACAATACCGAAACAGCGCAAGCAAACCCTGCAGCTACAACCCAAGGGACAGCCTTCCCAACGCACTCTGGAGGAGAAGAGGCTCCTCGGGCGGAGTAACACAGCTCGAGATGCTCGCTCATTCACGGAAATCGTGGGAAACAACCTGCCGCCGGCACACCACTTCGTCCTCACATGAGGTTACCATTGTCCATACAATAGTGCAGGTGCGATGGAAATCTTTTCTCGTTTTGGTGCGTGCTACATTTTTACGGATAGACCCCGTGAAACGCTAGAAATTGGCGGGGATGTGTCTCTTGTGGCTCACGGGGCTGTTAGGGTGGCACAGAAATCCCTCGGAATGGGAAAACGGGTCATTTTCGTGTTGCCACATTGCATGCGAACGGCATGAAACTTCCAGAGGCATTTGCAGCAGGAATGCATGTGCAGTCAAAAAAGTGAATATTTTTCACGGATAGACCCCGTGAAACGCTAGAAATTGGCGGCGATGTCTCTCTTGTGGCTCACGGGGCTGTTAGGGTGGCACAGAAATCCCTCGGAATGGGAAAACGGGTCATTTTCGTGTCGCCACATTGCATGCGAACCGCATGAAACTTCCAGAGGCATTTGCAGCAGAAATGCATGTGCAGTCAAAAAATTGAATATTTTTCACGGATAGACCCCGTGAAACGCTAGAAATTGGCGGGGATGTGTCTCTTGTGGCTCACGGGGCTGTTAGGGTGGCACAGAAATCCCTCGGAATGGGAAAAAACGGGTCATTTTCGTGTCGCCACATTGCATGCGAACCGCATGAAACTTCCAGAGGCATTTGCAGCAGGAATGCATGTGCACTCAAAAAATGTGATATTTTTCACGGAGAGACCCCGTGAAACGCTAGAAGTGGGCGGGGATGTCTCTCTTGTGGCTCACGGGGCTGTTAGGGTGGCACAGAAATCCCTCGGAATGGGAAAACGGGTCATTTTCGTGTCGCCACATTGCATACGAACCGCATGAAACTTCCAGAGGCATTTGCAGCAGGAATGCATGTGCACTCAAAAAAGTGAATATTTCTCACGGATAGACCCCGTGATACGCTAGAAATTGGCGGGGATGTCTCTCTTGTGGCTCACGGGGCTGTTAGGGTGGCACAGAAATCCCTCGGAATGGGAAAACGGGTCATTTTCGTGTCGCCACATTGCATGCGAACCGCATGCAACTTCCAGAGGCATTTGCAGCAGAAATGCATGTGCAGTCAAAAAAATTGATATTTTTCACGGATAGACCCCGTGAAACGCTAGAAATTGGCGGGGATGTGTCTCTTGTGGCTCACGGGGCTGTTCGGGTCGCACAGAAATCCCTGGGAATGGGAAAACGGGTCATTTTCGTGTTGCCACATTGCGTACGAACCGCATGAAACTTCCAGAGGCATTTGCAGCAGGAATGCATGTGCACTCAAAAACTTCTATATGTTTCACGGATAGACCCCGTGAAACGCTAGAAATTGGCGGGGATGTGTCTCTTGTGGCTCACGGGGCTGTTAGGGTGGCACAGAACTCCCTCGGAATGGGAAAAGGGGTCATTTTCGTGTTGCCACATTGCATAGGAACGCCATGAAACTTCCAGAGGCATTTGCAGCAGAAAGGCACGTGCACTCAAAAATTTTAATATTTTTCACGCATAGACCCCGTCAAACGCTAGAAGTTGGCGGGGATGTCTCTCTTGTGGCTCACGGGGCTGTTAGGGTCGCACAGAAATGCCTCGGAATGGGAAAACGGGTCATTTTTGTGTGGCCACATTGCATAGGAACGGCATGAAACTTCCAGAGGCATTTGCAGCAGGAATGCATGTGCACTCAAAAACGTCTATATTTTTCACGGATAGACCCCGTGAAACGCTATAAATTGGCGGGGATGTCTCTCTTGTGGCTCACGGGCGCTGTTAGTTAGGGTCGCACAGAAATCCCTCGGAATGGGAAAAGGGGTCATTTTCGTGTTGCCACATTGCGTACGAACGGCATGAAACTTCCAGAGGCATCTGCAGCAGAAATGCATGTGCACTCAAAAACGTCTATATTTTTCACGGATAGACCCCGTGAA
>NW_027422850.1:795000-797500 GCF_048934315.1 Petromyzon marinus | reverse complement strand
TAGACCCCGTCAAACGCTAGAAGTTGGCGGGGATGTCTCTCTTGTGGCTCACGGGGCTGTTAGGGTCGCACAGAAATGCCTCGGAATGGGAAAACGGGTCATTTTTGTGTGGCCACATTGCATAGGAACGGCATGAAACTTCCAGAGGCATTTGCAGCAGGAATGCATGTGCACTCAAAAACGTCTATATTTTTCACGGATAGACCCCGTGAAACGCTATAAATTGGCGGGGATGTCTCTCTTGTGGCTCACGGGCGCTGTTAGTTAGGGTCGCACAGAAATCCCTCGGAATGGGAAAAGGGGTCATTTTCGTGTTGCCACATTGCGTACGAACGGCATGAAACTTCCAGAGGCATCTGCAGCAGAAATGCATGTGCACTCAAAAACGTCTATATTTTTCACGGATAGACCCCGTGAAACGCTAGAAATTGGCGGGGATGTGTCTCTTGTGGCTCACGGGGCTGTTAGGGTCGCACAGAAATCCCTCGGAATGGGAAAACGGGTCATTTTCGTGTTGCCACAATTGGCATACGAACGGCATGAAACTTCCAGAGGCATTTGCAGCAGAAATGCATGTGCACTCAAAAACGTGAATATTTTTTCACGGATAGACCCCGTCAAACGCTCGAATTTGGCGGGGATGTTTCTCTTGTGGGTCACGGGGCTGTTCGGCTCGCACAGAACTCCCTTGGTCCACCTGATTCGTGCATACAGGCAGCAACTAAAACTCTGTAAACCTGCTGTGAGGACATCTAAACAGTGGACCAGTGAGGCTGTGGAAGATTTGCGGGCGTGCTTAGACTGTACTGACTGGGATATGTTCACGACTGCTACCAATAGTCTGGATGAACTCACAGAGGCTGTGTACATCAGCTTCTGTGAGGACTGCTGTATCCCAACACGTACCAGGGTGAACTTTAACAACAACAAGCCCTGGTTCTCAGCAAAGCTCAAAAGGTTGAGGTTGGAGAAGGAGGAAGCGTTTAGGAGTGGGGATAGAGACAGATTCAAGGAGTCGAAGAACAGGTTTAGCAAAGCGGTGAGAGAGGCTAAACGACTGTACTCAGAGACACTAAAACACCAGTTCTCTACTAACGACGCTGCTTCTGTCTGCCAAAGGGCTCAGGCACATCACCAACTACAAACCCAGAGCGCCCCACACCACTAACGACTCCCGCCTAGCCAACGACCTGAACGAGTTCTACCGTAGATTTGAAAGACAATTGGACTGTCCTGAACCACCCCTTCCCACCCAAGAGGCCCCATCCCCCACCCATACTACAGAAACGACTCTCTCCTTTCAGGAGGGAGAAGTTAATGGGCTTTTCAAGAGGCAGAATCCACGCAAAGCAGCCGGGCCGGACTCTGTCTCTCCAGCCACCCTCAGGCACTGCGCTGGCCAGCTGTCTCCGGTGTTCACCAACATCTTTAACACCTCCCTGGAGACATGCCATGTACCAGCCTGTCTCAAGTCCTCCACCATCATCGCTGTGCCCAAAAAGCTAAGGCCAACAGGACTAAATGATTACAGACCGGTCGCCCTTACATCTGTGGTAATGAAGTCTTTTGAGCGCCTGCTCCTGGCACACCTCAAAGCCATCACAGACCCTCTCCTGGACCCCCTTCAGTTTGCCTACAGAGCCAACAGGTCTGTGGACGACGCAGTTAACATGGCCCTCCACTTCACCCTACAGCATGTGGACGCCCCAGCATCCTACGCCAGGATCCTGTTTGTGGACTTCAGCTCTGCCTTCAACACCATCATCCCTGCCCTGCTTCAGGACAAGCTCTTCCAGCTGAACGTGCCCTACTCCACCTGCAGGTGGATCACAGACTTCCTCTCTGACAGGAAGCAGTGCGTTAAGCCGGGAACAGAAGTCTCTGACTCCAGGTCCATCAGCACGGGAACTCCTCAGGGCTGCGTCCTTTGCCCACTGCTCTTCTCCCTGTATACCAACAGCTGCGCCTCCAATCATCTGTCCGTCAAACTCTTGAAGTTTGTCGGACGACACCACCCTCATTGGGCTGATCTCTGGTGGGGATGAGTCTGACTATAGGTGGGAAGCTGACAACCTGGTGACCTGGTGTAGCCAGAACAACTTAGAGCTAAATGCTCTAAGGACAGTTGAGATGGTTGTGGACTTCAGGAAGAATACAGCCCCACTCACCGCCATCACCCTGTTAGACTCCGCAGTCAAAATTGTGGAGTCCTTCCGCTTCCTGGGCACTATTCTCTGCCGGGACCTCAAGTGGGAACTGAACATCAGCTCCCTCGCCAAGAGAGCTCAACAGAGGATGTACTTTCGACGGCAGCTGAAGAAATGCAACCTGCCAAAGACAATGATGGTGCAATTCTATACAGCGATCATTGAATCCATCCTCACCTCCTCCATAACCGTCTGGTACGCTGCTGCCACTGCCAAGGACAAGAGCAGACTGCAGCGTATCATGCACACTGCTGAGAAGGTAATTGCCTGCAATCTACCAACCCTCGAGGACC
>NW_027422850.1:782500-785000 GCF_048934315.1 Petromyzon marinus | reverse complement strand
TGATATTTTTCACGGATAGACCCCGTGAAACGCTAGAAATTGGCGGGGATGTGTCTCTTGTGGCTCACGGGGCTGTTCGGGTCGCACAGAAATCCCTGGGAATGGGAAAACGGGTCATTTTCGTGTTGCCACATTGCGTACGAACCGCATGAAACTTCCAGAGGCATTTGCAGCAGGAATGCATGTGCACTCAAAAACTTCTATATGTTTCACGGATAGACCCCGTGAAACGCTAGAAATTGGCGGGGATGTGTCTCTTGTGGCTCACGGGGCTGTTAGGGTGGCACAGAACTCCCTCGGAATGGGAAAAGGGGTCATTTTCGTGTTGCCACATTGCATAGGAACGCCATGAAACTTCCAGAGGCATTTGCAGCAGAAAGGCACGTGCACTCAAAAATTTTAATATTTTTCACGCATAGACCCCGTCAAACGCTAGAAGTTGGCGGGGATGTCTCTCTTGTGGCTCACGGGGCTGTTAGGGTCGCACAGAAATGCCTCGGAATGGGAAAACGGGTCATTTTTGTGTGGCCACATTGCATAGGAACGGCATGAAACTTCCAGAGGCATTTGCAGCAGGAATGCATGTGCACTCAAAAACGTCTATATTTTTCACGGATAGACCCCGTGAAACGCTATAAATTGGCGGGGATGTCTCTCTTGTGGCTCACGGGCGCTGTTAGTTAGGGTCGCACAGAAATCCCTCGGAATGGGAAAAGGGGTCATTTTCGTGTTGCCACATTGCGTACGAACGGCATGAAACTTCCAGAGGCATCTGCAGCAGAAATGCATGTGCACTCAAAAACGTCTATATTTTTCACGGATAGACCCCGTGAAACGCTAGAAATTGGCGGGGATGTGTCTCTTGTGGCTCACGGGGCTGTTAGGGTCGCACAGAAATCCCTCGGAATGGGAAAACGGGTCATTTTCGTGTTGCCACATTGCGTACGAACGGCATGAAACTTCCAGAGGCATCTGCAGCAGAAATGCATGTGCACTCAAAAACGTCTATATTTTTCACGGATAGACCCCGTGAAACGCTAGAAATTGGCGGGGATGTGTCTCTTGTGGCTCACGGGGCTGTTAGGGTCGCACAGAAATCCCTCGGAATGGGAAAACGGGTCATTTTCGTGTTGCCACAATTGGCATACGAACGGCATGAAACTTCCAGAGGCATTTGCAGCAGAAATGCATGTGCACTCAAAAACGTGAATATTTTTTCACGGATAGACCCCGTCAAACGCTCGAATTTGGCGGGGATGTTTCTCTTGTGGGTCACGGGGCTGTTCGGCTCGCACAGAACTCCCTTGGTCCACCTGATTCGTGCATACAGGCAGCAACTAAAACTCTGTAAACCTGCTGTGAGGACATCTAAACAGTGGACCAGTGAGGCTGTGGAAGATTTGCGGGCGTGCTTAGACTGTACTGACTGGGATATGTTCACGACTGCTACCAATAGTCTGGATGAACTCACAGAGGCTGTGTACATCAGCTTCTGTGAGGACTGCTGTATCCCAACACGTACCAGGGTGAACTTTAACAACAACAAGCCCTGGTTCTCAGCAAAGCTCAAAAGGTTGAGGTTGGAGAAGGAGGAAGCGTTTAGGAGTGGGGATAGAGACAGATTCAAGGAGTTGAAGAACAGGTTTAGCAAAGCGGTGAGAGAGGCTAAACGACTGTACTCAGAGACACTAAAACACCAGTTCTCTACTAACGACGCTGCTTCTGTCTGCCAAAGGGCTCAGGCACATCACCAACTACAAACCCAGAGCGCCCCACACCACTAACGACTCCCGCCTAGCCAACGACCTGAACGAGTTCTACCGTAGATTTGAAAGACAATTGGACTGTCCTGAACCACCCCTTCCCACCCAAGAGGCCCCATCCCCCACCCATACTACAGAAACGACTCTCTCCTTTCAGGAGGGAGAAGTTAATGGGCTTTTCAAGAGGCAGAATCCACGCAAAGCAGCCGGGCCGGACTCTGTCTCTCCAGCCACCCTCAGGCACTGCGCTGGCCAGCTGTCTCCGGTGTTCACCAACATCTTTAACACCTCCCTGGAGACATGCCATGTACCAGCCTGTCTCAAGTCCTCCACCATCATCGCTGTGCCCAAAAAGCTAAGGCCAACAGGACTAAATGATTACAGACCGGTCGCCCTTACATCTGTGGTAATGAAGTCTTTTGAGCGCCTGCTCCTGGCACACCTCAAAGCCATCACAGACCCTCTCCTGGACCCCCTTCAGTTTGCCTACAGAGCCAACAGGTCTGTGGACGACGCAGTTAACATGGCCCTCCACTTCACCCTACAGCATGTGGACGCCCCAGCATCCTACGCCAGGATCCTGTTTGTGGACTTCAGCTCTGCCTTCAACACCATCATCCCTGCCCTGCTTCAGGACAAGCTCTTCCAGCTGAACGTGCCCTACTCCACCTGCAGGTGGATCACAGACTTCCTCTCTGACAGGAAGCAGTGCGTTAAGCCGGGAACAGAAGTCTCTG
>NW_027422850.1:770000-772500 GCF_048934315.1 Petromyzon marinus | reverse complement strand
CAAAAAATTGAATATTTTTCACGGATAGACCCCGTGAAACGCTAGAAATTGGCGGGGATGTGTCTCTTGTGGCTCACGGGGCTGTTAGGGTGGCACAGAAATCCCTCGGAATGGGAAAAAACGGGTCATTTTCGTGTCGCCACATTGCATGCGAACCGCATGAAACTTCCAGAGGCATTTGCAGCAGGAATGCATGTGCACTCAAAAAATGTGATATTTTTCACGGAGAGACCCCGTGAAACGCTAGAAGTGGGCGGGGATGTCTCTCTTGTGGCTCACGGGGCTGTTAGGGTGGCACAGAAATCCCTCGGAATGGGAAAACGGGTCATTTTCGTGTCGCCACATTGCATACGAACCGCATGAAACTTCCAGAGGCATTTGCAGCAGGAATGCATGTGCACTCAAAAAAGTGAATATTTCTCACGGATAGACCCCGTGATACGCTAGAAATTGGCGGGGATGTCTCTCTTGTGGCTCACGGGGCTGTTAGGGTGGCACAGAAATCCCTCGGAATGGGAAAACGGGTCATTTTCGTGTCGCCACATTGCATGCGAACCGCATGCAACTTCCAGAGGCATTTGCAGCAGAAATGCATGTGCAGTCAAAAAAAAATTGATATTTTTCACGGATAGACCCCGTGAAACGCTAGAAATTGGCGGGGATGTGTCTCTTGTGGCTCACGGGGCTGTTCGGGTCGCACAGAAATCCCTGGGAATGGGAAAACGGGTCATTTTCGTGTTGCCACATTGCGTACGAACCGCATGAAACTTCCAGAGGCATTTGCAGCAGGAATGCATGTGCACTCAAAAACTTCTATATGTTTCACGGATAGACCCCGTGAAACGCTAGAAATTGGCGGGGATGTGTCTCTTGTGGCTCACGGGGCTGTTAGGGTGGCACAGAACTCCCTCGGAATGGGAAAAGGGGTCATTTTCGTGTTGCCACATTGCATAGGAACGCCATGAAACTTCCAGAGGCATTTGCAGCAGAAAGGCACGTGCACTCAAAAATTTTAATATTTTTCACGCATAGACCCCGTCAAACGCTAGAAGTTGGCGGGGATGTCTCTCTTGTGGCTCACGGGGCTGTTAGGGTCGCACAGAAATGCCTCGGAATGGGAAAACGGGTCATTTTTGTGTGGCCACATTGCATAGGAACGGCATGAAACTTCCAGAGGCATTTGCAGCAGGAATGCATGTGCACTCAAAAACGTCTATATTTTTCACGGATAGACCCCGTGAAACGCTATAAATTGGCGGGGATGTCTCTCTTGTGGCTCACGGGCGCTGTTAGTTAGGGTCGCACAGAAATCCCTCGGAATGGGAAAAGGGGTCATTTTCGTGTTGCCACATTGCGTACGAACGGCATGAAACTTCCAGAGGCATCTGCAGCAGAAATGCATGTGCACTCAAAAACGTCTATATTTTTCACGGATAGACCCCGTGAAACGCTAGAAATTGGCGGGGATGTGTCTCTTGTGGCTCACGGGGCTGTTAGGGTCGCACAGAAATCCCTCGGAATGGGAAAACGGGTCATTTTCGTGTTGCCACAATTGGCATACGAACGGAATGAAACTTCCAGAGGCATTTGCAGCAGAAATGCATGTGCACTCAAAAACGTGAATATTTTTTCACGGATAGACCCCGTCAAACGCTCGAATTTGGCGGGGATGTTTCTCTTGTGGGTCACGGGGCTGTTCGGCTCGCACAGAACTCCCTTGGTCCACCTGATTCGTGCATACAGGCAGCAACTAAAACTCTGTAAACCTGCTGTGAGGACATCTAAACAGTGGACCAGTGAGGCTGTGGAAGATTTGCGGGCGTGCTTAGACTGTACTGACTGGGATATGTTCACGACTGCTACCAATAGTCTGGATGAACTCACAGAGGCTGTGTACATCAGCTTCTGTGAGGACTGCTGTATCCCAACACGTACCAGGGTGAACTTTAACAACAACAAGCCCTGGTTCTCAGCAAAGCTCAAAAGGTTGAGGTTGGAGAAGGAGGAAGCGTTTAGGAGTGGGGATAGAGACAGATTCAAGGAGTCGAAGAACAGGTTTAGCAAAGCGGTGAGAGAGGCTAAACGACTGTACTCAGAGACACTAAAACACCAGTTCTCTACTAACGACGCTGCTTCTGTCTGCCAAAGGGCTCAGGCACATCACCAACTACAAACCCAGAGCGCCCCACACCACTAACGACTCCCGCCTAGCCAACGACCTGAACGAGTTCTACCGTAGATTTGAAAGACAATTGGACTGTCCTGAACCACCCCTTCCCACCCAAGAGGCCCCATCCCCCACCCATACTACAGAAACGACTCTCTCCTTTCAGGAGGGAGAAGTTAATGGGCTTTTCAAGAGGCAGAATCCACGCAAAGCAGCCGGGCCGGACTCTGTCTCTCCAGCCACCCTCAGGCACTGCGCTGGCCAGCTGTCTCCGGTGTTCACCAACATCTTTAACACCTCCCTGGAGACATGCCATGTACCAGCCTGTCTCAA
>NW_027422850.1:757500-760000 GCF_048934315.1 Petromyzon marinus | reverse complement strand
GGGGCTGTTAGGGTGGCACAGAAATCCCTCGGAATGGGAAAACGGGTCATTTTCGTGTCGCCACATTGCATGCGAACCGCATGCAACTTCCAGAGGCATTTGCAGCAGAAATGCATGTGCAGTCAAAAAAAAATTGATATTTTTCACGGATAGACCCCGTGAAACGCTAGAAATTGGCGGGGATGTGTCTCTTGTGGCTCACGGGGCTGTTCGGGTCGCACAGAAATCCCTGGGAATGGGAAAACGGGTCATTTTCGTGTTGCCACATTGCGTACGAACCGCATGAAACTTCCAGAGGCATTTGCAGCAGGAATGCATGTGCACTCAAAAACTTCTATATGTTTCACGGATAGACCCCGTGAAACGCTAGAAATTGGCGGGGATGTGTCTCTTGTGGCTCACGGGGCTGTTAGGGTGGCACAGAACTCCCTCGGAATGGGAAAAGGGGTCATTTTCGTGTTGCCACATTGCATGCGAACGGCATGAAACTTCCAGAGGCATTTGCAGCAGGAATGCATGTGCAGTCAAAAAAGTGAATATTTTTCACGGATAGACCCCGTGAAACGCTAGAAATTGGCGGCGATGTCTCTCTTGTGGCTCACGGGGCTGTTAGGGTGGCACAGAAATCCCTCGGAATGGGAAAACGGGTCATTTTCGTGTCGCCACATTGCATGCGAACCGCATGAAACTTCCAGAGGCATTTGCAGCAGAAATGCATGTGCAGTCAAAAAATTGAATATTTTTCACGGATAGACCCCGTGAAACGCTAGAAATTGGCGGGGATGTGTCTCTTGTGGCTCACGGGGCTGTTAGGGTGGCACAGAAATCCCTCGGAATGGGAAAAAACGGGTCATTTTCGTGTCGCCACATTGCATGCGAACCGCATGAAACTTCCAGAGGCATTTGCAGCAGGAATGCATGTGCACTCAAAAAATGTGATATTTTTCACGGAGAGACCCCGTGAAACGCTAGAAGTGGGCGGGGATGTCTCTCTTGTGGCTCACGGGGCTGTTAGGGTGGCACAGAAATCCCTCGGAATGGGAAAACGGGTCATTTTCGTGTCGCCACATTGCATACGAACCGCATGAAACTTCCAGAGGCATTTGCAGCAGGAATGCATGTGCACTCAAAAAAGTGAATATTTCTCACGGATAGACCCCGTGATACGCTAGAAATTGGCGGGGATGTCTCTCTTGTGGCTCACGGGGCTGTTAGGGTGGCACAGAAATCCCTCGGAATGGGAAAACGGGTCATTTTCGTGTCGCCACATTGCATGCGAACCGCATGCAACTTCCAGAGGCATTTGCAGCAGAAATGCATGTGCAGTCAAAAAAAAATTGATATTTTTCACGGATAGACCCCGTGAAACGCTAGAAATTGGCGGGGATGTGTCTCTTGTGGCTCACGGGGCTGTTCGGGTCGCACAGAAATCCCTGGGAATGGGAAAACGGGTCATTTTCGTGTTGCCACATTGCGTACGAACCGCATGAAACTTCCAGAGGCATTTGCAGCAGGAATGCATGTGCACTCAAAAACTTCTATATGTTTCACGGATAGACCCCGTGAAACGCTAGAAATTGGCGGGGATGTGTCTCTTGTGGCTCACGGGGCTGTTAGGGTGGCACAGAACTCCCTCGGAATGGGAAAAGGGGTCATTTTCGTGTTGCCACATTGCATAGGAACGCCATGAAACTTCCAGAGGCATTTGCAGCAGAAAGGCACGTGCACTCAAAAATTTTAATATTTTTCACGCATAGACCCCGTCAAACGCTAGAAGTTGGCGGGGATGTCTCTCTTGTGGCTCACGGGGCTGTTAGGGTCGCACAGAAATGCCTCGGAATGGGAAAACGGGTCATTTTTGTGTGGCCACATTGCATAGGAACGGCATGAAACTTCCAGAGGCATTTGCAGCAGGAATGCATGTGCACTCAAAAACGTCTATATTTTTCACGGATAGACCCCGTGAAACGCTATAAATTGGCGGGGATGTCTCTCTTGTGGCTCACGGGCGCTGTTAGTTAGGGTCGCACAGAAATCCCTCGGAATGGGAAAAGGGGTCATTTTCGTGTTGCCACATTGCGTACGAACGGCATGAAACTTCCAGAGGCATCTGCAGCAGAAATGCATGTGCACTCAAAAACGTCTATATTTTTCACGGATAGACCCCGTGAAACGCTAGAAATTGGCGGGGATGTGTCTCTTGTGGCTCACGGGGCTGTTAGGGTCGCACAGAAATCCCTCGGAATGGGAAAACGGGTCATTTTCGTGTTGCCACAATTGGCATACGAACGGCATGAAACTTCCAGAGGCATTTGCAGCAGAAATGCATGTGCACTCAAAAACGTGAATATTTTTTCACGGATAGACCCCGTCAAACGCTCGAATTTGGCGGGGATGTTTCTCTTGTGGGTCACGGGGCTGTTCGGCTCGCACAGAACTCCCTTGGTCCACCTGATTCGTGCATACAGGCAGCAACTAAAACTCTGTAAACCTGCTGTGA
>NW_027422850.1:745000-747500 GCF_048934315.1 Petromyzon marinus | reverse complement strand
GCGAACGGCATGAAACTTCCAGAGGCATTTGCAGCAGGAATGCATGTGCAGTCAAAAAAGTGAATATTTTTCACGGATAGACCCCGTGAAACGCTAGAAATTGGCGGCGATGTCTCTCTTGTGGCTCACGGGGCTGTTAGGGTGGCACAGAAATCCCTCGGAATGGGAAAACGGGTCATTTTCGTGTCGCCACATTGCATGCGAACCGCATGAAACTTCCAGAGGCATTTGCAGCAGAAATGCATGTGCAGTCAAAAAATTGAATATTTTTCACGGATAGACCCCGTGAAACGCTAGAAATTGGCGGGGATGTGTCTCTTGTGGCTCACGGGGCTGTTAGGGTGGCACAGAAATCCCTCGGAATGGGAAAAAACGGGTCATTTTCGTGTCGCCACATTGCATGCGAACCGCATGAAACTTCCAGAGGCATTTGCAGCAGGAATGCATGTGCACTCAAAAAATGTGATATTTTTCACGGAGAGACCCCGTGAAACGCTAGAAGTGGGCGGGGATGTCTCTCTTGTGGCTCACGGGGCTGTTAGGGTGGCACAGAAATCCCTCGGAATGGGAAAACGGGTCATTTTCGTGTCGCCACATTGCATACGAACCGCATGAAACTTCCAGAGGCATTTGCAGCAGGAATGCATGTGCACTCAAAAAAGTGAATATTTCTCACGGATAGACCCCGTGATACGCTAGAAATTGGCGGGGATGTCTCTCTTGTGGCTCACGGGGCTGTTAGGGTGGCACAGAAATCCCTCGGAATGGGAAAACGGGTCATTTTCGTGTCGCCACATTGCATGCGAACCGCATGCAACTTCCAGAGGCATTTGCAGCAGAAATGCATGTGCAGTCAAAAAAAAATTGATATTTTTCACGGATAGACCCCGTGAAACGCTAGAAATTGGCGGGGATGTGTCTCTTGTGGCTCACGGGGCTGTTCGGGTCGCACAGAAATCCCTGGGAATGGGAAAACGGGTCATTTTCGTGTTGCCACATTGCGTACGAACCGCATGAAACTTCCAGAGGCATTTGCAGCAGGAATGCATGTGCACTCAAAAACTTCTATATGTTTCACGGATAGACCCCGTGAAACGCTAGAAATTGGCGGGGATGTGTCTCTTGTGGCTCACGGGGCTGTTAGGGTGGCACAGAACTCCCTCGGAATGGGAAAAGGGGTCATTTTCGTGTTGCCACATTGCATAGGAACGCCATGAAACTTCCAGAGGCATTTGCAGCAGAAAGGCACGTGCACTCAAAAATTTTAATATTTTTCACGCATAGACCCCGTCAAACGCTAGAAGTTGGCGGGGATGTCTCTCTTGTGGCTCACGGGGCTGTTAGGGTCGCACAGAAATGCCTCGGAATGGGAAAACGGGTCATTTTTGTGTGGCCACATTGCATAGGAACGGCATGAAACTTCCAGAGGCATTTGCAGCAGGAATGCATGTGCACTCAAAAACGTCTATATTTTTCACGGATAGACCCCGTGAAACGCTATAAATTGGCGGGGATGTCTCTCTTGTGGCTCACGGGCGCTGTTAGTTAGGGTCGCACAGAAATCCCTCGGAATGGGAAAAGGGGTCATTTTCGTGTTGCCACATTGCGTACGAACGGCATGAAACTTCCAGAGGCATCTGCAGCAGAAATGCATGTGCACTCAAAAACGTCTATATTTTTCACGGATAGACCCCGTGAAACGCTAGAAATTGGCGGGGATGTGTCTCTTGTGGCTCACGGGGCTGTTAGGGTCGCACAGAAATCCCTCGGAATGGGAAAACGGGTCATTTTCGTGTTGCCACAATTGGCATACGAACGGCATGAAACTTCCAGAGGCATTTGCAGCAGAAATGCATGTGCACTCAAAAACGTGAATATTTTTTCACGGATAGACCCCGTCAAACGCTCGAATTTGGCGGGGATGTTTCTCTTGTGGGTCACGGGGCTGTTCGGCTCGCACAGAACTCCCTTGGTCCACCTGATTCGTGCATACAGGCAGCAACTAAAACTCTGTAAACCTGCTGTGAGGACATCTAAACAGTGGACCAGTGAGGCTGTGGAAGATTTGCGGGCGTGCTTAGACTGTACTGACTGGGATATGTTCACGACTGCTACCAATAGTCTGGATGAACTCACAGAGGCTGTGTACATCAGCTTCTGTGAGGACTGCTGTATCCCAACACGTACCAGGGTGAACTTTAACAACAACAAGCCCTGGTTCTCAGCAAAGCTCAAAAGGTTGAGGTTGGAGAAGGAGGAAGCGTTTAGGAGTGGGGATAGAGACAGATTCAAGGAGTCGAAGAACAGGTTTAGCAAAGCGGTGAGAGAGGCTAAACGACTGTACTCAGAGACACTAAAACACCAGTTCTCTACTAACGACGCTGCTTCTGTCTGCCAAAGGGCTCAGGCACATCACCAACTACAAACCCAGAGCGCCCCACACCACTAACGACTCCCGCCTAGCCAACGACCTGAACGAGTTCTACCGTAGATTTGAAAG
>NW_027422850.1:720000-722500 GCF_048934315.1 Petromyzon marinus | reverse complement strand
CGGAATGGGAAAACGGGTCATTTTCGTGTCGCCACATTGCATGCGAACCGCATGAAACTTCCAGAGGCATTTGCAGCAGAAATGCATGTGCAGTCAAAAAATTGAATATTTTTCACGGATAGACCCCGTGAAACGCTAGAAATTGGCGGGGATGTGTCTCTTGTGGCTCACGGGGCTGTTAGGGTGGCACAGAAATCCCTCGGAATGGGAAAAAACGGGTCATTTTCGTGTCGCCACATTGCATGCGAACCGCATGAAACTTCCAGAGGCATTTGCAGCAGGAATGCATGTGCACTCAAAAAATGTGATATTTTTCACGGAGAGACCCCGTGAAACGCTAGAAGTGGGCGGGGATGTCTCTCTTGTGGCTCACGGGGCTGTTAGGGTGGCACAGAAATCCCTCGGAATGGGAAAACGGGTCATTTTCGTGTCGCCACATTGCATACGAACCGCATGAAACTTCCAGAGGCATTTGCAGCAGGAATGCATGTGCACTCAAAAAAGTGAATATTTCTCACGGATAGACCCCGTGATACGCTAGAAATTGGCGGGGATGTCTCTCTTGTGGCTCACGGGGCTGTTAGGGTGGCACAGAAATCCCTCGGAATGGGAAAACGGGTCATTTTCGTGTCGCCACATTGCATGCGAACCGCATGCAACTTCCAGAGGCATTTGCAGCAGAAATGCATGTGCAGTCAAAAAAAAATTGATATTTTTCACGGATAGACCCCGTGAAACGCTAGAAATTGGCGGGGATGTGTCTCTTGTGGCTCACGGGGCTGTTCGGGTCGCACAGAAATCCCTGGGAATGGGAAAACGGGTCATTTTCGTGTTGCCACATTGCGTACGAACCGCATGAAACTTCCAGAGGCATTTGCAGCAGGAATGCATGTGCACTCAAAAACTTCTATATGTTTCACGGATAGACCCCGTGAAACGCTAGAAATTGGCGGGGATGTGTCTCTTGTGGCTCACGGGGCTGTTAGGGTGGCACAGAACTCCCTCGGAATGGGAAAAGGGGTCATTTTCGTGTTGCCACATTGCATAGGAACGCCATGAAACTTCCAGAGGCATTTGCAGCAGAAAGGCACGTGCACTCAAAAATTTTAATATTTTTCACGCATAGACCCCGTCAAACGCTAGAAGTTGGCGGGGATGTCTCTCTTGTGGCTCACGGGGCTGTTAGGGTCGCACAGAAATGCCTCGGAATGGGAAAACGGGTCATTTTTGTGTGGCCACATTGCATAGGAACGGCATGAAACTTCCAGAGGCATTTGCAGCAGGAATGCATGTGCACTCAAAAACGTCTATATTTTTCACGGATAGACCCCGTGAAACGCTATAAATTGGCGGGGATGTCTCTCTTGTGGCTCACGGGCGCTGTTAGTTAGGGTCGCACAGAAATCCCTCGGAATGGGAAAAGGGGTCATTTTCGTGTTGCCACATTGCGTACGAACGGCATGAAACTTCCAGAGGCATCTGCAGCAGAAATGCATGTGCACTCAAAAACGTCTATATTTTTCACGGATAGACCCCGTGAAACGCTAGAAATTGGCGGGGATGTGTCTCTTGTGGCTCACGGGGCTGTTAGGGTCGCACAGAAATCCCTCGGAATGGGAAAACGGGTCATTTTCGTGTTGCCACAATTGGCATACGAACGGCATGAAACTTCCAGAGGCATTTGCAGCAGAAATGCATGTGCACTCAAAAACGTGAATATTTTTTCACGGATAGACCCCGTCAAACGCTCGAATTTGGCGGGGATGTTTCTCTTGTGGGTCACGGGGCTGTTCGGCTCGCACAGAACTCCCTTGGTCCACCTGATTCGTGCATACAGGCAGCAACTAAAACTCTGTAAACCTGCTGTGAGGACATCTAAACAGTGGACCAGTGAGGCTGTGGAAGATTTGCGGGCGTGCTTAGACTGTACTGACTGGGATATGTTCACGACTGCTACCAATAGTCTGGATGAACTCACAGAGGCTGTGTACATCAGCTTCTGTGAGGACTGCTGTATCCCAACACGTACCAGGGTGAACTTTAACAACAACAAGCCCTGGTTCTCAGCAAAGCTCAAAAGGTTGAGGTTGGAGAAGGAGGAAGCGTTTAGGAGTGGGGATAGAGACAGATTCAAGGAGTCGAAGAACAGGTTTAGCAAAGCGGTGAGAGAGGCTAAACGACTGTACTCAGAGACACTAAAACACCAGTTCTCTACTAACGACGCTGCTTCTGTCTGCCAAAGGGCTCAGGCACATCACCAACTACAAACCCAGAGCGCCCCACACCACTAACGACTCCCGCCTAGCCAACGACCTGAACGAGTTCTACCGTAGATTTGAAAGACAATTGGACTGTCCTGAACCACCCCTTCCCACCCAAGAGGCCCCATCCCCCACCCATACTACAGAAACGACTCTCTCCTTTCAGGAGGGAGAAGTTAATGGGCTTTTCAAGAGGCAGAATCCACGCAAAGCAGCCGGGCCGGACTCTGTCTCTCCAG
>NW_027422850.1:707500-710000 GCF_048934315.1 Petromyzon marinus | reverse complement strand
TGCAGCAGGAATGCATGTGCACTCAAAAAAGTGAATATTTCTCACGGATAGACCCCGTGATACGCTAGAAATTGGCGGGGATGTCTCTCTTGTGGCTCACGGGGCTGTTAGGGTGGCACAGAAATCCCTCGGAATGGGAAAACGGGTCATTTTCGTGTCGCCACATTGCATGCGAACCGCATGCAACTTCCAGAGGCATTTGCAGCAGAAATGCATGTGCAGTCAAAAAAAAATTGATATTTTTCACGGATAGACCCCGTGAAACGCTAGAAATTGGCGGGGATGTGTCTCTTGTGGCTCACGGGGCTGTTCGGGTCGCACAGAAATCCCTGGGAATGGGAAAACGGGTCATTTTCGTGTTGCCACATTGCGTACGAACCGCATGAAACTTCCAGAGGCATTTGCAGCAGGAATGCATGTGCACTCAAAAACTTCTATATGTTTCACGGATAGACCCCGTGAAACGCTAGAAATTGGCGGGGATGTGTCTCTTGTGGCTCACGGGGCTGTTAGGGTGGCACAGAACTCCCTCGGAATGGGAAAAGGGGTCATTTTCGTGTTGCCACATTGCATAGGAACGCCATGAAACTTCCAGAGGCATTTGCAGCAGAAAGGCACGTGCACTCAAAAATTTTAATATTTTTCACGCATAGACCCCGTCAAACGCTAGAAGTTGGCGGGGATGTCTCTCTTGTGGCTCACGGGGCTGTTAGGGTCGCACAGAAATGCCTCGGAATGGGAAAACGGGTCATTTTTGTGTGGCCACATTGCATAGGAACGGCATGAAACTTCCAGAGGCATTTGCAGCAGGAATGCATGTGCACTCAAAAACGTCTATATTTTTCACGGATAGACCCCGTGAAACGCTATAAATTGGCGGGGATGTCTCTCTTGTGGCTCACGGGCGCTGTTAGTTAGGGTCGCACAGAAATCCCTCGGAATGGGAAAAGGGGTCATTTTCGTGTTGCCACATTGCGTACGAACGGCATGAAACTTCCAGAGGCATCTGCAGCAGAAATGCATGTGCACTCAAAAACGTCTATATTTTTCACGGATAGACCCCGTGAAACGCTAGAAATTGGCGGGGATGTGTCTCTTGTGGCTCACGGGGCTGTTAGGGTCGCACAGAAATCCCTCGGAATGGGAAAACGGGTCATTTTCGTGTTGCCACAATTGGCATACGAACGGCATGAAACTTCCAGAGGCATTTGCAGCAGAAATGCATGTGCACTCAAAAACGTGAATATTTTTTCACGGATAGACCCCGTCAAACGCTCGAATTTGGCGGGGATGTTTCTCTTGTGGGTCACGGGGCTGTTCGGCTCGCACAGAACTCCCTTGGTCCACCTGATTCGTGCATACAGGCAGCAACTAAAACTCTGTAAACCTGCTGTGAGGACATCTAAACAGTGGACCAGTGAGGCTGTGGAAGATTTGCGGGCGTGCTTAGACTGTACTGACTGGGATATGTTCACGACTGCTACCAATAGTCTGGATGAACTCACAGAGGCTGTGTACATCAGCTTCTGTGAGGACTGCTGTATCCCAACACGTACCAGGGTGAACTTTAACAACAACAAGCCCTGGTTCTCAGCAAAGCTCAAAAGGTTGAGGTTGGAGAAGGAGGAAGCGTTTAGGAGTGGGGATAGAGACAGATTCAAGGAGTCGAAGAACAGGTTTAGCAAAGCGGTGAGAGAGGCTAAACGACTGTACTCAGAGACACTAAAACACCAGTTCTCTACTAACGACGCTGCTTCTGTCTGCCAAAGGGCTCAGGCACATCACCAACTACAAACCCAGAGCGCCCCACACCACTAACGACTCCCGCCTAGCCAACGACCTGAACGAGTTCTACCGTAGATTTGAAAGACAATTGGACTGTCCTGAACCACCCCTTCCCACCCAAGAGGCCCCATCCCCCACCCATACTACAGAAACGACTCTCTCCTTTCAGGAGGGAGAAGTTAATGGGCTTTTCAAGAGGCAGAATCCACGCAAAGCAGCCGGGCCGGACTCTGTCTCTCCAGCCACCCTCAGGCACTGCGCTGGCCAGCTGTCTCCGGTGTTCACCAACATCTTTAACACCTCCCTGGAGACATGCCATGTACCAGCCTGTCTCAAGTCCTCCACCATCATCGCTGTGCCCAAAAAGCTAAGGCCAACAGGACTAAATGATTACAGACCGGTCGCCCTTACATCTGTGGTAATGAAGTCTTTTGAGCGCCTGCTCCTGGCACACCTCAAAGCCATCACAGACCCTCTCCTGGACCCCCTTCAGTTTGCCTACAGAGCCAACAGGTCTGTGGACGACGCAGTTAACATGGCCCTCCACTTCACCCTACAGCATGTGGACGCCCCAGCATCCTACGCCAGGATCCTGTTTGTGGACTTCAGCTCTGCCTTCAACACCATCATCCCTGCCCTGCTTCAGGACAAGCTCTTCCAGCTGAACGTGCCCTACTCCACCTGCAGGTGGATCACAGACTTCCTCTCTGACAGG
>NW_027422850.1:695000-697500 GCF_048934315.1 Petromyzon marinus | reverse complement strand
CGGGGATGTGTCTCTTGTGGCTCACGGGGCTGTTAGGGTGGCACAGAACTCCCTCGGAATGGGAAAAGGGGTCATTTTCGTGTTGCCACATTGCATAGGAACGCCATGAAACTTCCAGAGGCATTTGCAGCAGAAAGGCACGTGCACTCAAAAATTTTAATATTTTTCACGCATAGACCCCGTCAAACGCTAGAAGTTGGCGGGGATGTCTCTCTTGTGGCTCACGGGGCTGTTAGGGTCGCACAGAAATGCCTCGGAATGGGAAAACGGGTCATTTTTGTGTGGCCACATTGCATAGGAACGGCATGAAACTTCCAGAGGCATTTGCAGCAGGAATGCATGTGCACTCAAAAACGTCTATATTTTTCACGGATAGACCCCGTGAAACGCTATAAATTGGCGGGGATGTCTCTCTTGTGGCTCACGGGCGCTGTTAGTTAGGGTCGCACAGAAATCCCTCGGAATGGGAAAAGGGGTCATTTTCGTGTTGCCACATTGCGTACGAACGGCATGAAACTTCCAGAGGCATCTGCAGCAGAAATGCATGTGCACTCAAAAACGTCTATATTTTTCACGGATAGACCCCGTGAAACGCTAGAAATTGGCGGGGATGTGTCTCTTGTGGCTCACGGGGCTGTTAGGGTCGCACAGAAATCCCTCGGAATGGGAAAACGGGTCATTTTCGTGTTGCCACAATTGGCATACGAACGGCATGAAACTTCCAGAGGCATTTGCAGCAGAAATGCATGTGCACTCAAAAACGTGAATATTTTTTCACGGATAGACCCCGTCAAACGCTCGAATTTGGCGGGGATGTTTCTCTTGTGGGTCACGGGGCTGTTCGGCTCGCACAGAACTCCCTTGGTCCACCTGATTCGTGCATACAGGCAGCAACTAAAACTCTGTAAACCTGCTGTGAGGACATCTAAACAGTGGACCAGTGAGGCTGTGGAAGATTTGCGGGCGTGCTTAGACTGTACTGACTGGGATATGTTCACGACTGCTACCAATAGTCTGGATGAACTCACAGAGGCTGTGTACATCAGCTTCTGTGAGGACTGCTGTATCCCAACACGTACCAGGGTGAACTTTAACAACAACAAGCCCTGGTTCTCAGCAAAGCTCAAAAGGTTGAGGTTGGAGAAGGAGGAAGCGTTTAGGAGTGGGGATAGAGACAGATTCAAGGAGTCGAAGAACAGGTTTAGCAAAGCGGTGAGAGAGGCTAAACGACTGTACTCAGAGACACTAAAACACCAGTTCTCTACTAACGACGCTGCTTCTGTCTGCCAAAGGGCTCAGGCACATCACCAACTACAAACCCAGAGCGCCCCACACCACTAACGACTCCCGCCTAGCCAACGACCTGAACGAGTTCTACCGTAGATTTGAAAGACAATTGGACTGTCCTGAACCACCCCTTCCCACCCAAGAGGCCCCATCCCCCACCCATACTACAGAAACGACTCTCTCCTTTCAGGAGGGAGAAGTTAATGGGCTTTTCAAGAGGCAGAATCCACGCAAAGCAGCCGGGCCGGACTCTGTCTCTCCAGCCACCCTCAGGCACTGCGCTGGCCAGCTGTCTCCGGTGTTCACCAACATCTTTAACACCTCCCTGGAGACATGCCATGTACCAGCCTGTCTCAAGTCCTCCACCATCATCGCTGTGCCCAAAAAGCTAAGGCCAACAGGACTAAATGATTACAGACCGGTCGCCCTTACATCTGTGGTAATGAAGTCTTTTGAGCGCCTGCTCCTGGCACACCTCAAAGCCATCACAGACCCTCTCCTGGACCCCCTTCAGTTTGCCTACAGAGCCAACAGGTCTGTGGACGACGCAGTTAACATGGCCCTCCACTTCACCCTACAGCATGTGGACGCCCCAGCATCCTACGCCAGGATCCTGTTTGTGGACTTCAGCTCTGCCTTCAACACCATCATCCCTGCCCTGCTTCAGGACAAGCTCTTCCAGCTGAACGTGCCCTACTCCACCTGCAGGTGGATCACAGACTTCCTCTCTGACAGGAAGCAGTGCGTTAAGCCGGGAACAGAAGTCTCTGACTCCAGGTCCATCAGCACGGGAACTCCTCAGGGCTGCGTCCTTTGCCCACTGCTCTTCTCCCTGTATACCAACAGCTGCGCCTCCAATCATCTGTCCGTCAAACTCTTGAAGTTTGTCGGACGACACCACCCTCATTGGGCTGATCTCTGGTGGGGATGAGTCTGACTATAGGTGGGAAGCTGACAACCTGGTGACCTGGTGTAGCCAGAACAACTTAGAGCTAAATGCTCTAAGGACAGTTGAGATGGTTGTGGACTTCAGGAAGAATACAGCCCCACTCACCGCCATCACCCTGTTAGACTCCGCAGTCAAAATTGTGGAGTCCTTCCGCTTCCTGGGCACTATTCTCTGCCGGGACCTCAAGTGGGAACTGAACATCAGCTCCCTCGCCAAGAGAGCTCAACAGAGGATGTACTTTCGACGGCAGCTGAAGAAATGCAA
>NW_027422850.1:640000-642500 GCF_048934315.1 Petromyzon marinus | reverse complement strand
CTCGATTGCATCTCGATTTAGTGGGTAGTGCATTAATCCTTAGTTTAACCATGTCTATGTAATTATACGATTTTATTGTTCTATGATTCCCTGTTATCCATGAATTGTTTTCTGTTTGAGATTGGCAGTATACCAACCCCCGACCATCTGTTGTTTGATATAGTTTATTTGACCATTTGTTCTGATTTAAAGATTTCGAAGGAAATTTGGAGCCTGCAATGATATGGGCCTGTTTTAACGTTGCAATAGTGTATGATTGTTGTGATAATGCTCTTATTGCTAGATCATCTGAAGTTATCATTTTGTTGTGTCTGCTTATTATAGATAGTGCAACTGAGTCGCATAAATTTCTTATGCCCATTCCTCCGTTGGATACTGATGTATAAAAGAAACTGTCGGGCGTATCGTGTGGCAACCTGAGCAGAAGCTTTACTCTTTTCCTAATTTCAGAATCAAGTGACATCAATAAACCCTTGGTAACTTTTCCGAGGACCAATTGATGAATAATACGAGGTATCAAATTGTTATTGATTAAATATACTTTCTTTTCTGGCTTTAACGGTGCTCTGGTCAGTTTGTTTAACATTGCTGCGAGCAGGTTACAGCTTATAGATCGTTTTCCCCTTGGGTCAAATTCAATGCCTAGATATTTGAATCCCTTTACATATGATACCGGATTAATGGGTTCGTTATTTATAAAGTACGATGATGTCGTTGCAACACTAAATGTCTTCTGTTTGCCGTACTTGATAAATCTTAACGAATTGCATTTGTTTATATTTATTTTCAAGTGTCTGTCATCGAGGAATTTAGTAGTTATATCCAAGAGTTTATTCATGCCACATTCCGTTTCTGCAAATAGGATAAGGTCGTCTGCAAACATCATTGAATTTACTTTCTGATTTCCTACATTAACTCCTATATATGTCGGCAAGTTATCCAATAGTTCATCCATAATCATGTTAAATAGTAGCGGTGAAAGTGGATCACCTTGCTTTACGCCTCTTTTTAGATTTATGTTACGCATTGTTGTCGATCCAAATACAATATCAGTTAGATTACACTTATAGATGTTGGTCAAGTACGTTGTTGATTCCTTTGATAAGTTAAATCGCTTTAAGGCTCTAATAATCGATTCGTGGCTGACAGAATCGAATGCCTTACTGAGGTCTATTGACACTATTTGCGTGTTTTCGTGCTTTTGCCTGGCGTTGTGTATGATGAAGTGTAGTAATGCACTATTTTCGAAACATCCGTCTACAGGGAGGAATGCTTTCTGCCTGTAATTAAGCTTTAATTGCTGTCCTAGACGATAACTTAAAATTTTGTGTAATAGCCTAATTACAATTGATGAGATGGTTATGGGTCTCCAATTTGAGGGTTTTTCTAAATCCTCTTTAGTTTTAGGTATAAGTCTTGTTCTGTGTTGTTTCCATATTTGTGGTATATCCTGTAAATAAAGGATGATATTTAAGATATCTAGTAAATATTTTATTGGTAAAGTCCTAAGATCGCTAAGAATAATGTTGTCCTGTCCAGGTGACTTATCCTTCATAATAGCTAGGGTCTTAATCAACTCATCTAAGGTGATTGCTTTTACGATATCGATGCATGATTGGTTGTTTTTTAATTTAAAGGGTATATTATCTGGAGGAGAGTTTGACTCGAATAAAGTAACGAATGTTCCCCGTATGCTTTCTTCAGTTGGGTATATACTTGGCCCCGATCTATCTGAAGTAATCTCGTCTAATAGAGCTTTCTTGTTCGTATGGTATAAATATTGATACCTCCTGTATTTAGTTTGCTTTGATTGTCTTCGATGCCTATTCTCATCTTTCTCCTGTTGGTTTACACGATCTTTCCTATTAATTGGTTTACTTCGATTTAAAAACTTTTCTACATGAGAATTGAGTAGCAGTAACGCCTGATTGTGACTTAAATTCTCGATCTTTAGATCGGTAATTATGACCTGAAGATCCTCAGCTGCTGTCAGTGATTGTTCTTTTTCGGCCCTTATTGCTGGCTGATCTCCTTCAGAAGGTGTAGTTGTTATTTCCGATGTTGTCGGTAAAACTAAGTTAACAAGGCATTGATTTTCTACCTTATAGGTGGTTTCTTTCAATGTCCTTACCCATTCCTTATACTTGATATTTCTCCGCTTCCCTTTAATCGCTTCTAGCGTTCTGTGTGGCATAACTGAGTTCTGTATTAGTTGATTCATGTTTATGTCCTCATCATTCTGTTGGGCTTCTTTATGGGCCATAATTTCTACCTCTTCTTCTCCCCATCTAACTTTCCTTCCTGGTGCGTTTTGCTGTAGTCTAGCTTCATGTTCTGTCGGATGAGTTCGTCTAGTATGTACCCCTAAACCTGTTTTCGTAGTAAAACCTCTGCTACAATATGAACAACTAAATAGTGTTTCCTCAATTGTGGTGGTTATAGCACTAGTTTTACCTATTAAACTTTTGCAAGTTCTTCCGTAGTGCGACGCTATCTTGTG
>NW_027422850.1:630000-632500 GCF_048934315.1 Petromyzon marinus | reverse complement strand
GATGTGTCTCTTGTGGCTCACGGGGCTGTTAGGGTGGCACAGAAATCCCTCGGAATGGGAAAAAACGGGTCATTTTCGTGTCGCCACATTGCATGCGAACCGCATGAAACTTCCAGAGGCATTTGCAGCAGGAATGCATGTGCACTCAAAAAATGTGATATTTTTCACGGAGAGACCCCGTGAAACGCTAGAAGTGGGCGGGGATGTCTCTCTTGTGGCTCACGGGGCTGTTAGGGTGGCACAGAAATCCCTCGGAATGGGAAAACGGGTCATTTTCGTGTCGCCACATTGCATACGAACCGCATGAAACTTCCAGAGGCATTTGCAGCAGGAATGCATGTGCACTCAAAAAAGTGAATATTTCTCACGGATAGACCCCGTGATACGCTAGAAATTGGCGGGGATGTCTCTCTTGTGGCTCACGGGGCTGTTAGGGTGGCACAGAAATCCCTCGGAATGGGAAAACGGGTCATTTTCGTGTCGCCACATTGCATGCGAACCGCATGCAACTTCCAGAGGCATTTGCAGCAGAAATGCATGTGCAGTCAAAAAAAAATTGATATTTTTCACGGATAGACCCCGTGAAACGCTAGAAATTGGCGGGGATGTGTCTCTTGTGGCTCACGGGGCTGTTCGGGTCGCACAGAAATCCCTGGGAATGGGAAAACGGGTCATTTTCGTGTTGCCACATTGCGTACGAACCGCATGAAACTTCCAGAGGCATTTGCAGCAGGAATGCATGTGCACTCAAAAACTTCTATATGTTTCACGGATAGACCCCGTGAAACGCTAGAAATTGGCGGGGATGTGTCTCTTGTGGCTCACGGGGCTGTTAGGGTGGCACAGAACTCCCTCGGAATGGGAAAAGGGGTCATTTTCGTGTTGCCACATTGCATAGGAACGCCATGAAACTTCCAGAGGCATTTGCAGCAGAAAGGCACGTGCACTCAAAAATTTTAATATTTTTCACGCATAGACCCCGTCAAACGCTAGAAGTTGGCGGGGATGTCTCTCTTGTGGCTCACGGGGCTGTTAGGGTCGCACAGAAATGCCTCGGAATGGGAAAACGGGTCATTTTTGTGTGGCCACATTGCATAGGAACGGCATGAAACTTCCAGAGGCATTTGCAGCAGGAATGCATGTGCACTCAAAAACGTCTATATTTTTCACGGATAGACCCCGTGAAACGCTATAAATTGGCGGGGATGTCTCTCTTGTGGCTCACGGGCGCTGTTAGTTAGGGTCGCACAGAAATCCCTCGGAATGGGAAAAGGGGTCATTTTCGTGTTGCCACATTGCGTACGAACGGCATGAAACTTCCAGAGGCATCTGCAGCAGAAATGCATGTGCACTCAAAAACGTCTATATTTTTCACGGATAGACCCCGTGAAACGCTAGAAATTGGCGGGGATGTGTCTCTTGTGGCTCACGGGGCTGTTAGGGTCGCACAGAAATCCCTCGGAATGGGAAAACGGGTCATTTTCGTGTTGCCACAATTGGCATACGAACGGCATGAAACTTCCAGAGGCATTTGCAGCAGAAATGCATGTGCACTCAAAAACGTGAATATTTTTTCACGGATAGACCCCGTCAAACGCTCGAATTTGGCGGGGATGTTTCTCTTGTGGGTCACGGGGCTGTTCGGCTCGCACAGAACTCCCTTGGTCCACCTGATTCGTGCATACAGGCAGCAACTAAAACTCTGTAAACCTGCTGTGAGGACATCTAAACAGTGGACCAGTGAGGCTGTGGAAGATTTGCGGGCGTGCTTAGACTGTACTGACTGGGATATGTTCACGACTGCTACCAATAGTCTGGATGAACTCACAGAGGCTGTGTACATCAGCTTCTGTGAGGACTGCTGTATCCCAACACGTACCAGGGTGAACTTTAACAACAACAAGCCCTGGTTCTCAGCAAAGCTCAAAAGGTTGAGGTTGGAGAAGGAGGAAGCGTTTAGGAGTGGGGATAGAGACAGATTCAAGGAGTCGAAGAACAGGTTTAGCAAAGCGGTGAGAGAGGCTAAACGACTGTACTCAGAGACACTAAAACACCAGTTCTCTACTAACGACGCTGCTTCTGTCTGCCAAAGGGCTCAGGCACATCACCAACTACAAACCCAGAGCGCCCCACACCACTAACGACTCCCGCCTAGCCAACGACCTGAACGAGTTCTACCGTAGATTTGAAAGACAATTGGACTGTCCTGAACCACCCCTTCCCACCCAAGAGGCCCCATCCCCCACCCATACTACAGAAACGACTCTCTCCTTTCAGGAGGGAGAAGTTAATGGGCTTTTCAAGAGGCAGAATCCACGCAAAGCAGCCGGGCCGGACTCTGTCTCTCCAGCCACCCTCAGGCACTGCGCTGGCCAGCTGTCTCCGGTGTTCACCAACATCTTTAACACCTCCCTGGAGACATGCCATGTACCAGCCTGTCTCAAGTCCTCCACCATCATCGCTGTGCCCAAAAAGCTAAGGCCAACAGGACTAAATGATT
>NW_027422850.1:617500-620000 GCF_048934315.1 Petromyzon marinus | reverse complement strand
ATTTTCGTGTTGCCACATTGCGTACGAACCGCATGAAACTTCCAGAGGCATTTGCAGCAGGAATGCATGTGCACTCAAAAACTTCTATATGTTTCACGGATAGACCCCGTGAAACGCTAGAAATTGGCGGGGATGTGTCTCTTGTGGCTCACGGGGCTGTTAGGGTGGCACAGAACTCCCTCGGAATGGGAAAAGGGGTCATTTTCGTGTTGCCACATTGCATAGGAACGCCATGAAACTTCCAGAGGCATTTGCAGCAGAAAGGCACGTGCACTCAAAAATTTTAATATTTTTCACGCATAGACCCCGTCAAACGCTAGAAGTTGGCGGGGATGTCTCTCTTGTGGCTCACGGGGCTGTTAGGGTCGCACAGAAATGCCTCGGAATGGGAAAACGGGTCATTTTTGTGTGGCCACATTGCATAGGAACGGCATGAAACTTCCAGAGGCATTTGCAGCAGGAATGCATGTGCACTCAAAAACGTCTATATTTTTCACGGATAGACCCCGTGAAACGCTATAAATTGGCGGGGATGTCTCTCTTGTGGCTCACGGGCGCTGTTAGTTAGGGTCGCACAGAAATCCCTCGGAATGGGAAAAGGGGTCATTTTCGTGTTGCCACATTGCGTACGAACGGCATGAAACTTCCAGAGGCATCTGCAGCAGAAATGCATGTGCACTCAAAAACGTCTATATTTTTCACGGATAGACCCCGTGAAACGCTAGAAATTGGCGGGGATGTGTCTCTTGTGGCTCACGGGGCTGTTAGGGTCGCACAGAAATCCCTCGGAATGGGAAAACGGGTCATTTTCGTGTTGCCACAATTGGCATACGAACGGCATGAAACTTCCAGAGGCATTTGCAGCAGAAATGCATGTGCACTCAAAAACGTGAATATTTTTTCACGGATAGACCCCGTCAAACGCTCGAATTTGGCGGGGATGTTTCTCTTGTGGGTCACGGGGCTGTTCGGCTCGCACAGAACTCCCTTGGTCCACCTGATTCGTGCATACAGGCAGCAACTAAAACTCTGTAAACCTGCTGTGAGGACATCTAAACAGTGGACCAGTGAGGCTGTGGAAGATTTGCGGGCGTGCTTAGACTGTACTGACTGGGATATGTTCACGACTGCTACCAATAGTCTGGATGAACTCACAGAGGCTGTGTACATCAGCTTCTGTGAGGACTGCTGTATCCCAACACGTACCAGGGTGAACTTTAACAACAACAAGCCCTGGTTCTCAGCAAAGCTCAAAAGGTTGAGGTTGGAGAAGGAGGAAGCGTTTAGGAGTGGGGATAGAGACAGATTCAAGGAGTCGAAGAACAGGTTTAGCAAAGCGGTGAGAGAGGCTAAACGACTGTACTCAGAGACACTAAAACACCAGTTCTCTACTAACGACGCTGCTTCTGTCTGCCAAAGGGCTCAGGCACATCACCAACTACAAACCCAGAGCGCCCCACACCACTAACGACTCCCGCCTAGCCAACGACCTGAACGAGTTCTACCGTAGATTTGAAAGACAATTGGACTGTCCTGAACCACCCCTTCCCACCCAAGAGGCCCCATCCCCCACCCATACTACAGAAACGACTCTCTCCTTTCAGGAGGGAGAAGTTAATGGGCTTTTCAAGAGGCAGAATCCACGCAAAGCAGCCGGGCCGGACTCTGTCTCTCCAGCCACCCTCAGGCACTGCGCTGGCCAGCTGTCTCCGGTGTTCACCAACATCTTTAACACCTCCCTGGAGACATGCCATGTACCAGCCTGTCTCAAGTCCTCCACCATCATCGCTGCGCCCAAAAAGCTAAGGCCAACAGGACTAAATGATTACAGACCGGTCGCCCTTACATCTGTGGTAATGAAGTCTTTTGAGCGCCTGCTCCTGGCACACCTCAAAGCCATCACAGACCCTCTCCTGGACCCCCTTCAGTTTGCCTACAGAGCCAACAGGTCTGTGGACGACGCAGTTAACATGGCCCTCCACTTCACCCTACAGCATGTGGACGCCCCAGCATCCTACGCCAGGATCCTGTTTGTGGACTTCAGCTCTGCCTTCAACACCATCATCCCTGCCCTGCTTCAGGACAAGCTCTTCCAGCTGAACGTGCCCTACTCCACCTGCAGGTGGATCACAGACTTCCTCTCTGACAGGAAGCAGTGCGTTAAGCCGGGAACAGAAGTCTCTGACTCCAGGTCCATCAGCACGGGAACTCCTCAGGGCTGCGTCCTTTGCCCACTGCTCTTCTCCCTGTATACCAACAGCTGCGCCTCCAATCATCTGTCCGTCAAACTCTTGAAGTTTGTCGGACGACACCACCCTCATTGGGCTGATCTCTGGTGGGGATGAGTCTGACTATAGGTGGGAAGCTGACAACCTGGTGACCTGGTGTAGCCAGAACAACTTAGAGCTAAATGCTCTAAGGACAGTTGAGATGGTTGTGGACTTCAGGAAGAATACAGCCCCACTCACCGCCATCACCCTGTTAGACTCCGCAGTCAAAA
>NW_027422850.1:605000-607500 GCF_048934315.1 Petromyzon marinus | reverse complement strand
ATGGGAAAACGGGTCATTTTCGTGTCGCCACATTGCATACGAACCGCATGAAACTTCCAGAGGCATTTGCAGCAGGAATGCATGTGCACTCAAAAAAGTGAATATTTCTCACGGATAGACCCCGTGATACGCTAGAAATTGGCGGGGATGTCTCTCTTGTGGCTCACGGGGCTGTTAGGGTGGCACAGAAATCCCTCGGAATGGGAAAACGGGTCATTTTCGTGTCGCCACATTGCATGCGAACCGCATGCAACTTCCAGAGGCATTTGCAGCAGAAATGCATGTGCAGTCAAAAAAAAATTGATATTTTTCACGGATAGACCCCGTGAAACGCTAGAAATTGGCGGGGATGTGTCTCTTGTGGCTCACGGGGCTGTTCGGGTCGCACAGAAATCCCTGGGAATGGGAAAACGGGTCATTTTCGTGTTGCCACATTGCGTACGAACCGCATGAAACTTCCAGAGGCATTTGCAGCAGGAATGCATGTGCACTCAAAAACTTCTATATGTTTCACGGATAGACCCCGTGAAACGCTAGAAATTGGCGGGGATGTGTCTCTTGTGGCTCACGGGGCTGTTAGGGTGGCACAGAACTCCCTCGGAATGGGAAAAGGGGTCATTTTCGTGTTGCCACATTGCATAGGAACGCCATGAAACTTCCAGAGGCATTTGCAGCAGAAAGGCACGTGCACTCAAAAATTTTAATATTTTTCACGCATAGACCCCGTCAAACGCTAGAAGTTGGCGGGGATGTCTCTCTTGTGGCTCACGGGGCTGTTAGGGTCGCACAGAAATGCCTCGGAATGGGAAAACGGGTCATTTTTGTGTGGCCACATTGCATAGGAACGGCATGAAACTTCCAGAGGCATTTGCAGCAGGAATGCATGTGCACTCAAAAACGTCTATATTTTTCACGGATAGACCCCGTGAAACGCTATAAATTGGCGGGGATGTCTCTCTTGTGGCTCACGGGCGCTGTTAGTTAGGGTCGCACAGAAATCCCTCGGAATGGGAAAAGGGGTCATTTTCGTGTTGCCACATTGCGTACGAACGGCATGAAACTTCCAGAGGCATCTGCAGCAGAAATGCATGTGCACTCAAAAACGTCTATATTTTTCACGGATAGACCCCGTGAAACGCTAGAAATTGGCGGGGATGTGTCTCTTGTGGCTCACGGGGCTGTTAGGGTCGCACAGAAATCCCTCGGAATGGGAAAACGGGTCATTTTCGTGTTGCCACAATTGGCATACGAACGGCATGAAACTTCCAGAGGCATTTGCAGCAGAAATGCATGTGCACTCAAAAACGTGAATATTTTTTCACGGATAGACCCCGTCAAACGCTCGAATTTGGCGGGGATGTTTCTCTTGTGGGTCACGGGGCTGTTCGGCTCGCACAGAACTCCCTTGGTCCACCTGATTCGTGCATACAGGCAGCAACTAAAACTCTGTAAACCTGCTGTGAGGACATCTAAACAGTGGACCAGTGAGGCTGTGGAAGATTTGCGGGCGTGCTTAGACTGTACTGACTGGGATATGTTCACGACTGCTACCAATAGTCTGGATGAACTCACAGAGGCTGTGTACATCAGCTTCTGTGAGGACTGCTGTATCCCAACACGTACCAGGGTGAACTTTAACAACAACAAGCCCTGGTTCTCAGCAAAGCTCAAAAGGTTGAGGTTGGAGAAGGAGGAAGCGTTTAGGAGTGGGGATAGAGACAGATTCAAGGAGTCGAAGAACAGGTTTAGCAAAGCGGTGAGAGAGGCTAAACGACTGTACTCAGAGACACTAAAACACCAGTTCTCTACTAACGACGCTGCTTCTGTCTGCCAAAGGGCTCAGGCACATCACCAACTACAAACCCAGAGCGCCCCACACCACTAACGACTCCCGCCTAGCCAACGACCTGAACGAGTTCTACCGTAGATTTGAAAGACAATTGGACTGTCCTGAACCACCCCTTCCCACCCAAGAGGCCCCATCCCCCACCCATACTACAGAAACGACTCTCTCCTTTCAGGAGGGAGAAGTTAATGGGCTTTTCAAGAGGCAGAATCCACGCAAAGCAGCCGGGCCGGACTCTGTCTCTCCAGCCACCCTCAGGCACTGCGCTGGCCAGCTGTCTCCGGTGTTCACCAACATCTTTAACACCTCCCTGGAGACATGCCATGTACCAGCCTGTCTCAAGTCCTCCACCATCATCGCTGTGCCCAAAAAGCTAAGGCCAACAGGACTAAATGATTACAGACCGGTCGCCCTTACATCTGTGGTAATGAAGTCTTTTGAGCGCCTGCTCCTGGCACACCTCAAAGCCATCACAGAACCTCTCCTGGACCCCCTTCAGTTTGCCTACAGAGCCAACAGGTCTGTGGACGACGCAGTTAACATGGCCCTCCACTTCACCCTACAGCATGTGGACGCCCCAGCATCCTACGCCAGGATCCTGTTTGTGGACTTCAGCTCTGCCTTCAACACCATCATCCCTGCCCTGCTTCAGGA
>NW_027422850.1:597500-600000 GCF_048934315.1 Petromyzon marinus | reverse complement strand
ACAAAATCTAAAAGAAAGGTCTTCTTTATGGAAAATAGTAAAATAAGAATACCAAGACTTCACCTTGGAAAATAACAAAACCATCTTGAAAAAAGCTTATTTTTAATCTTCTTTGTAGGCAGAAAATAGTAAGGCGAAAATAAAGTCCCCTCTAAGCTCTAAAGTAACAAATACGACGTGTTAAAAAAAAAAAAACTAACAATAAAAAAAAGAACCAAGACTCCGTCTTGGAAAATAACAATCTAAATTGTGGAAAATAGTAAAATGAAATAAAAACCGACTTCACCTTCGAAAATAACAAAATCAATCTAAAACAAATGACATCTTAAAACAAAACTATTATTTGTTTCGGAGGTTGTCTATGACTGTTCATAGACCGCATAATTTCCACAGAACATTCTCAGAATATCAAGAGAGAAAAGCAGCGTTCTGCGGGAAATCATCTTGGCCAGTGATGTCGTTCTGGGTTTGGTCAGGCCCAGGGAGGTAAGTACCTCGTTATTCTCAAGGGGCCACTTTCCTCTTGCCCCAACCGGGAATCCAAAGAATGTGACCTTGCTAGCCTTCGTCAGCACTTTGACTTGATCACCAAGAGGGGTATAGTACGAAACTTTGTGCGAGGCAGCATCTGACAAGGTATTCTTTGAAAGCTCAAAACGGACGGTGACATCGATCACAACCGCCTCCTCATCTTTTGCAAACACGAGGTCAGGCTTTCTCATCTCTCCCGTCTCGGATATGAACCGTGGCTCTTTGTATACAGACCAGCCCAATCTAGCCGCTTCCTCTGCCAGAATGTTACTGATCTTGTTATGTCGCGCAATTCTTGCTTTCTGTACTGCAGGACATTGACCGAGAATGTGCGAAAGGGACTCGAGTCTGGCAGAGCATTTCCTGCAGGAACGTAGGGCCCCATCTCTGCCTCTGTTCAAGCTTTCTCTTGTTGGGTAAATATTTGCCCTTAGTTGTAGTGCTGCGATAAAGAAGCATTGTTTAAAGCCGCACCATGGCCTCAACCAAGCATTACTGATTCTATCATGCGCAAAGTTTACAATGCCCCTTCCTTGAACCGGCTTTTCGCACCATCTCTGAAATTCATGCTCCCTCCAATCGCAGGGTCTCGGATATACAGGTTCTTTTGACACCGAGTCCCTGAGAACGAATGTTGGGATTGCATCACTGTCACCCCCTGCTCGTACCCACAAATTACGGTATTCTTCCTCCATACCCTGCGAGGACACAATATTACGGGTGATAGCATCGGACGAGTTTGCTATACGTTGCAGCCTTCTAACTTGAACCGAAGGGATTGTTTTTTCCAGTTTCAAGATGGCAAGGCCTCCGTCTCGGGCTCTGGCATATAACAGTCCATCACAAGTTGAAGCGGGAAGGTGGAGCCATCCTTTTACCGCCTTTCTAATCTCTTGGTCCAACCCACGGAGAGTTGATTGCTTGCAGTCCGAGTGGTCTGCAGGATATAACAATCTGGGTAGGGCATAGGCATTGAGTAGTTCAACCTTCTGAGTTGGCTTCAGAGGCGCCTCATCGATTTTCGAGATCCATGTCTTTAGCTGACAATGTAGATCAGGCTGTATAGTGCCAGTCCAAGGGCCAATTTTCAGACCAAGGTATTTCGTTGATTCATCAGGTTGGATCATATGGACATCTTTATTTTTGATAGTCCATGGGTCGCAGTTGTTCACCGTATATGAATCTTTGGTTGGGCTTATCATGAAGCCCTGGCACTTTCTGGCCTGAACCTCCAATCCCGATAGCCCACAAAATGATTCCAAGATCGCTAGATTGGCGGCCATACCAACCCAAGATTCGCTCACCAACACCAAATCATCAGCAAACGCAAGAGCTGTCACGTGGTCGGTATCAATGGAGTACCCAACTCCGTGTGACTCTAGGGTGCATATCAAAGGGTCCATGGCAAGATTGAAGAGCAGGGGTGACATGGGGTCACCCTGTTTGACACCAACACGTATGCTAATTTCTCGAGTCGACTCGCCATTGCTTTTGAACGAGGTCGTACACCGATCGTAGGCGTTCTGGATGATGCCCACCACGTGTTCATCTACTTTCTTGTGCCTTAACACCCATAAAATATGAGCATGCGAAACCGAGTCAAAAGCTTTCGCTATGTCGATGAACATGACAGCCAACGGCCTGTGCAATTTCTTAGCGTGTCTCATAAGGTCCTGTAGCACCTTAAGATTTTCAGAGCAGCCAGATGCCGCTATAAAACCACGCTGCCTTGGGTTTAAGGGACAAGCACGAGCAAGACGTGCAGTCATTATTCTGGAAAATAATCTCAGAATCATTGAACCAATCGTTATTGGTCTCCAGTTCCCCAATTCTTTCAGCTTTTCATCATCCATAACCTTAGGAATAAGAATCGTCCTATTCTTTTTCAACTCTTTGGGAATAATTCCTGTAATCATCCATGCATTAAATAGGGCTGTCAGTGTCCGACCCTCGGGGTCGGCAGCACAGA
>NW_027422850.1:575000-577500 GCF_048934315.1 Petromyzon marinus | reverse complement strand
CGTTTTGGTGCGTGCTACATTTTTACGGATAGACCCCGTGAAACGCTAGAAATTGGCGGGGATGTGTCTCTTGTGGCTCACGGGGCTGTTAGGGTGGCACAGAAATCCCTCGGAATGGGAAAACGGGTCATTTTCGTGTTGCCACATTGCATGCGAACGGCATGAAACTTCCAGAGGCATTTGCAGCAGGAATGCATGTGCAGTCAAAAAAGTGAATATTTTTCACGGATAGACCCCGTGAAACGCTAGAAATTGGCGGCGATGTCTCTCTTGTGGCTCACGGGGCTGTTAGGGTGGCACAGAAATCCCTCGGAATGGGAAAACGGGTCATTTTCGTGTCGCCACATTGCATGCGAACCGCATGAAACTTCCAGAGGCATTTGCAGCAGAAATGCATGTGCAGTCAAAAAATTGAATATTTTTCACGGATAGACCCCGTGAAACGCTAGAAATTGGCGGGGATGTGTCTCTTGTGGCTCACGGGGCTGTTAGGGTGGCACAGAAATCCCTCGGAATGGGAAAAAACGGGTCATTTTCGTGTCGCCACATTGCATGCGAACCGCATGAAACTTCCAGAGGCATTTGCAGCAGGAATGCATGTGCACTCAAAAAATGTGATATTTTTCACGGAGAGACCCCGTGAAACGCTAGAAGTGGGCGGGGATGTCTCTCTTGTGGCTCACGGGGCTGTTAGGGTGGCACAGAAATCCCTCGGAATGGGAAAACGGGTCATTTTCGTGTCGCCACATTGCATACGAACCGCATGAAACTTCCAGAGGCATTTGCAGCAGGAATGCATGTGCACTCAAAAAAGTGAATATTTCTCACGGATAGACCCCGTGATACGCTAGAAATTGGCGGGGATGTCTCTCTTGTGGCTCACGGGGCTGTTAGGGTGGCACAGAAATCCCTCGGAATGGGAAAACGGGTCATTTTCGTGTCGCCACATTGCATGCGAACCGCATGCAACTTCCAGAGGCATTTGCAGCAGAAATGCATGTGCAGTCAAAAAAAAATTGATATTTTTCACGGATAGACCCCGTGAAACGCTAGAAATTGGCGGGGATGTGTCTCTTGTGGCTCACGGGGCTGTTCGGGTCGCACAGAAATCCCTGGGAATGGGAAAACGGGTCATTTTCGTGTTGCCACATTGCGTACGAACCGCATGAAACTTCCAGAGGCATTTGCAGCAGGAATGCATGTGCACTCAAAAACTTCTATATGTTTCACGGATAGACCCCGTGAAACGCTAGAAATTGGCGGGGATGTGTCTCTTGTGGCTCACGGGGCTGTTAGGGTGGCACAGAACTCCCTCGGAATGGGAAAAGGGGTCATTTTCGTGTTGCCACATTGCATAGGAACGCCATGAAACTTCCAGAGGCATTTGCAGCAGAAAGGCACGTGCACTCAAAAATTTTAATATTTTTCACGCATAGACCCCGTCAAACGCTAGAAGTTGGCGGGGATGTCTCTCTTGTGGCTCACGGGGCTGTTAGGGTCGCACAGAAATGCCTCGGAATGGGAAAACGGGTCATTTTTGTGTGGCCACATTGCATAGGAACGGCATGAAACTTCCAGAGGCATTTGCAGCAGGAATGCATGTGCACTCAAAAACGTCTATATTTTTCACGGATAGACCCCGTGAAACGCTATAAATTGGCGGGGATGTCTCTCTTGTGGCTCACGGGCGCTGTTAGTTAGGGTCGCACAGAAATCCCTCGGAATGGGAAAAGGGGTCATTTTCGTGTTGCCACATTGCGTACGAACGGCATGAAACTTCCAGAGGCATCTGCAGCAGAAATGCATGTGCACTCAAAAACGTCTATATTTTTCACGGATAGACCCCGTGAAACGCTAGAAATTGGCGGGGATGTGTCTCTTGTGGCTCACGGGGCTGTTAGGGTCGCACAGAAATCCCTCGGAATGGGAAAACGGGTCATTTTCGTGTTGCCACAATTGGCATACGAACGGCATGAAACTTCCAGAGGCATTTGCAGCAGAAATGCATGTGCACTCAAAAACGTGAATATTTTTTCACGGATAGACCCCGTCAAACGCTCGAATTTGGCGGGGATGTTTCTCTTGTGGGTCACGGGGCTGTTCGGCTCGCACAGAACTCCCTTGGTCCACCTGATTCGTGCATACAGGCAGCAACTAAAACTCTGTAAACCTGCTGTGAGGACATCTAAACAGTGGACCAGTGAGGCTGTGGAAGATTTGCGGGCGTGCTTAGACTGTACTGACTGGGATATGTTCACGACTGCTACCAATAGTCTGGATGAACTCACAGAGGCTGTGTACATCAGCTTCTGTGAGGACTGCTGTATCCCAACACGTACCAGGGTGAACTTTAACAACAACAAGCCCTGGTTCTCAGCAAAGCTCAAAAGGTTGAGGTTGGAGAAGGAGGAAGCGTTTAGGAGTGGGGATAGAGACAGATTCAAGGAGTCGAAGAACAGGTTTAGCAAAGCGGTGAGAGAGGCTAAACGACTGTACTCAG
>NW_027422850.1:535000-537500 GCF_048934315.1 Petromyzon marinus | reverse complement strand
ATGTTTCACGGATAGACCCCGTGAAACGCTAGAAATTGGCGGGGATGTGTCTCTTGTGGCTCACGGGGCTGTTAGGGTGGCACAGAACTCCCTCGGAATGGGAAAAGGGGTCATTTTCGTGTTGCCACATTGCATAGGAACGCCATGAAACTTCCAGAGGCATTTGCAGCAGAAAGGCACGTGCACTCAAAAATTTTAATATTTTTCACGCATAGACCCCGTCAAACGCTAGAAGTTGGCGGGGATGTCTCTCTTGTGGCTCACGGGGCTGTTAGGGTCGCACAGAAATGCCTCGGAATGGGAAAACGGGTCATTTTTGTGTGGCCACATTGCATAGGAACGGCATGAAACTTCCAGAGGCATTTGCAGCAGGAATGCATGTGCACTCAAAAACGTCTATATTTTTCACGGATAGACCCCGTGAAACGCTATAAATTGGCGGGGATGTCTCTCTTGTGGCTCACGGGCGCTGTTAGTTAGGGTCGCACAGAAATCCCTCGGAATGGGAAAAGGGGTCATTTTCGTGTTGCCACATTGCGTACGAATGGCATGAAACTTCCAGAGGCATCTGCAGCAGAAATGCATGTGCACTCAAAAACGTCTATATTTTTCACGGATAGACCCCGTGAAACGCTAGAAATTGGCGGGGATGTGTCTCTTGTGGCTCACGGGGCTGTTAGGGTCGCACAGAAATCCCTCGGAATGGGAAAACGGGTCATTTTCGTGTTGCCACAATTGGCATACGAACGGCATGAAACTTCCAGAGGCATTTGCAGCAGAAATGCATGTGCACTCAAAAACGTGAATATTTTTTCACGGATAGACCCCGTCAAACGCTCGAATTTGGCGGGGATGTTTCTCTTGTGGGTCACGGGGCTGTTCGGCTCGCACAGAACTCCCTTGGTCCACCTGATTCGTGCATACAGGCAGCAACTAAAACTCTGTAAACCTGCTGTGAGGACATCTAAACAGTGGACCAGTGAGGCTGTGGAAGATTTGCGGGCGTGCTTAGACTGTACTGACTGGGATATGTTCACGACTGCTACCAATAGTCTGGATGAACTCACAGAGGCTGTGTACATCAGCTTCTGTGAGGACTGCTGTATCCCAACACGTACCAGGGTGAACTTTAACAACAACAAGCCCTGGTTCTCAGCAAAGCTCAAAAGGTTGAGGTTGGAGAAGGAGGAAGCGTTTAGGAGTGGGGATAGAGACAGATTCAAGGAGTCGAAGAACAGGTTTAGCAAAGCGGTGAGAGAGGCTAAACGACTGTACTCAGAGACACTAAAACACCAGTTCTCTACTAACGACGCTGCTTCTGTCTGCCAAAGGGCTCAGGCACATCACCAACTACAAACCCAGAGCGCCCCACACCACTAACGACTCCCGCCTAGCCAACGACCTGAACGAGTTCTACCGTAGATTTGAAAGACAATTGGACTGTCCTGAACCACCCCTTCCCACCCAAGAGGCCCCATCCCCCACCCATACTACAGAAACGACTCTCTCCTTTCAGGAGGGAGAAGTTAATGGGCTTTTCAAGAGGCAGAATCCACGCAAAGCAGCCGGGCCGGACTCTGTCTCTCCAGCCACCCTCAGGCACTGCGCTGGCCAGCTGTCTCCGGTGTTCACCAACATCTTTAACACCTCCCTGGAGACATGCCATGTACCAGCCTGTCTCAAGTCCTCCACCATCATCGCTGTGCCCAAAAAGCTAAGGCCAACAGGACTAAATGATTACAGACCGGTCGCCCTTACATCTGTGGTAATGAAGTCTTTTGAGCGCCTGCTCCTGGCACACCTCAAAGCCATCACAGACCCTCTCCTGGACCCCCTTCAGTTTGCCTACAGAGCCAACAGGTCTGTGGACGACGCAGTTAACATGGCCCTCCACTTCACCCTACAGCATGTGGACGCCCCAGCATCCTACGCCAGGATCCTGTTTGTGGACTTCAGCTCTGCCTTCAACACCATCATCCCTGCCCTGCTTCAGGACAAGCTCTTCCAGCTGAACGTGCCCTACTCCACCTGCAGGTGGATCACAGACTTCCTCTCTGACAGGAAGCAGTGCGTTAAGCCGGGAACAGAAGTCTCTGACTCCAGGTCCATCAGCACGGGAACTCCTCAGGGCTGCGTCCTTTGCCCACTGCTCTTCTCCCTGTATACCAACAGCTGCGCCTCCAATCATCTGTCCGTCAAACTCTTGAAGTTTGTCGGACGACACCACCCTCATTGGGCTGATCTCTGGTGGGGATGAGTCTGACTATAGGTGGGAAGCTGACAACCTGGTGACCTGGTGTAGCCAGAACAACTTAGAGCTAAATGCTCTAAGGACAGTTGAGATGGTTGTGGACTTCAGGAAGAATACAGCCCCACTCACCGCCATCACCCTGTTAGACTCCGCAGTCAAAATTGTGGAGTCCTTCCGCTTCCTGGGCACTATTCTCTGCCGGGACCTCAAGTGGGAACTGAACATCAGCTCCCTCGCCAAGAGAGCTCA
>NW_027422850.1:500000-502500 GCF_048934315.1 Petromyzon marinus | reverse complement strand
GCCACATTGCATGCGAACGGCATGAAACTTCCAGAGGCATTTGCAGCAGGAATGCATGTGCAGTCAAAAAAGTGAATATTTTTCACGGATAGACCCCGTGAAACGCTAGAAATTGGCGGCGATGTCTCTCTTGTGGCTCACGGGGCTGTTAGGGTGGCACAGAAATCCCTCGGAATGGGAAAACGGGTCATTTTCGTGTCGCCACATTGCATGCGAACCGCATGAAACTTCCAGAGGCATTTGCAGCAGAAATGCATGTGCAGTCAAAAAATTGAATATTTTTCACGGATAGACCCCGTGAAACGCTAGAAATTGGCGGGGATGTGTCTCTTGTGGCTCACGGGGCTGTTAGGGTGGCACAGAAATCCCTCGGAATGGGAAAAAACGGGTCATTTTCGTGTCGCCACATTGCATGCGAACCGCATGAAACTTCCAGAGGCATTTGCAGCAGGAATGCATGTGCACTCAAAAAATGTGATATTTTTCACGGAGAGACCCCGTGAAACGCTAGAAGTGGGCGGGGATGTCTCTCTTGTGGCTCACGGGGCTGTTAGGGTGGCACAGAAATCCCTCGGAATGGGAAAACGGGTCATTTTCGTGTCGCCACATTGCATACGAACCGCATGAAACTTCCAGAGGCATTTGCAGCAGGAATGCATGTGCACTCAAAAAAGTGAATATTTCTCACGGATAGACCCCGTGATACGCTAGAAATTGGCGGGGATGTCTCTCTTGTGGCTCACGGGGCTGTTAGGGTGGCACAGAAATCCCTCGGAATGGGAAAACGGGTCATTTTCGTGTCGCCACATTGCATGCGAACCGCATGCAACTTCCAGAGGCATTTGCAGCAGAAATGCATGTGCAGTCAAAAAAAAATTGATATTTTTTACGGATAGACCCCGTGAAACGCTAGAAATTGGCGGGGATGTGTCTCTTGTGGCTCACGGGGCTGTTCGGGTCGCACAGAAATCCCTGGGAATGGGAAAACGGGTCATTTTCGTGTTGCCACATTGCGTACGAACCGCATGAAACTTCCAGAGGCATTTGCAGCAGGAATGCATGTGCACTCAAAAACTTCTATATGTTTCACGGATAGACCCCGTGAAACGCTAGAAATTGGCGGGGATGTGTCTCTTGTGGCTCACGGGGCTGTTAGGGTGGCACAGAACTCCCTCGGAATGGGAAAAGGGGTCATTTTCGTGTTGCCACATTGCATAGGAACGCCATGAAACTTCCAGAGGCATTTGCAGCAGAAAGGCACGTGCACTCAAAAATTTTAATATTTTTCACGCATAGACCCCGTCAAACGCTAGAAGTTGGCGGGGATGTCTCTCTTGTGGCTCACGGGGCTGTTAGGGTCGCACAGAAATGCCTCGGAATGGGAAAACGGGTCATTTTTGTGTGGCCACATTGCATAGGAACGGCATGAAACTTCCAGAGGCATTTGCAGCAGGAATGCATGTGCACTCAAAAACGTCTATATTTTTCACGGATAGACCCCGTGAAACGCTATAAATTGGCGGGGATGTCTCTCTTGTGGCTCACGGGCGCTGTTAGTTAGGGTCGCACAGAAATCCCTCGGAATGGGAAAAGGGGTCATTTTCGTGTTGCCACATTGCGTACGAACGGCATGAAACTTCCAGAGGCATCTGCAGCAGAAATGCATGTGCACTCAAAAACGTCTATATTTTTCACGGATAGACCCCGTGAAACGCTAGAAATTGGCGGGGATGTGTCTCTTGTGGCTCACGGGGCTGTTAGGGTCGCACAGAAATCCCTCGGAATGGGAAAACGGGTCATTTTCGTGTTGCCACAATTGGCATACGAACGGCATGAAACTTCCAGAGGCATTTGCAGCAGAAATGCATGTGCACTCAAAAACGTGAATATTTTTTCACGGATAGACCCCGTCAAACGCTCGAATTTGGCGGGGATGTTTCTCTTGTGGGTCACGGGGCTGTTCGGCTCGCACAGAACTCCCTTGGTCCACCTGATTCGTGCATACAGGCAGCAACTAAAACTCTGTAAACCTGCTGTGAGGACATCTAAACAGTGGACCAGTGAGGCTGTGGAAGATTTGCGGGCGTGCTTAGACTGTACTGACTGGGATATGTTCACGACTGCTACCAATAGTCTGGATGAACTCACAGAGGCTGTGTACATCAGCTTCTGTGAGGACTGCTGTATCCCAACACGTACCAGGGTGAACTTTAACAACAACAAGCCCTGGTTCTCAGCAAAGCTCAAAAGGTTGAGGTTGGAGAAGGAGGAAGCGTTTAGGAGTGGGGATAGAGACAGATTCAAGGAGTCGAAGAACAGGTTTAGCAAAGCGGTGAGAGAGGCTAAACGACTGTACTCAGAGACACTAAAACACCAGTTCTCTACTAACGACGCTGCTTCTGTCTGCCAAAGGGCTCAGGCACATCACCAACTACAAACCCAGAGCGCCCCACACCACTAACGACTCCCGCCTAGCCAACGACCTGAACGAGTTCTACCG
>NW_027422850.1:492500-495000 GCF_048934315.1 Petromyzon marinus | reverse complement strand
CTTCGTCTTGGAAAATAACAAAATCTAAAAGAAAAGTCTTCTTTGTGGAAAATAGTAAAATAAAAAACCAAGACTTCACCTTGGAAAATAACAAAATCTAATCTAAAACATCTTAAATAAAGCTGGTTTGTAGTCTTCTCTCGAACTGATGTAGTGCAAAAATAAAGAATTAAAATAACAAAGTCTAATCTATATAAGTGCTCTTGAATAAAGCTTCCTGTAAAAAATAGCAAAAAAAAATACCAAGTCTTCATCTTGGAAAATAACAAAGTCTAAAAGAAAAGAAAAGTCTTCTTTGTGGAAAATAGTAAAATAAAAAACCAAGACTTCACCTTGGAAAATAACAAAATCTAATCTAAAACATCTTAAATAAAGCTTATTTCTAATCTTCTTTGTAGGCAGAAAATAGTAAGTTACAGGACTCTCGAACTGATGTAGTCCAAAAATAAAGAATTAAAATAACAAAGTCTAATCTATATAAGTGCTCTTGAATAAGCTTCGTGTAAAAAATAGCAATATAATAAAAATACCAAGTCTTCGTCTTGGAAAATAACAAAATCTAAAAGAATGGTCTTCTTTATGGAAAATAGTAAAATAAGAATACCAAGACTTCACCTTGGAAAATAACAAAACCATCTTGAAAAAAGCTTATTTTTAATCTTCTTTGTAGGCAGAAAATAGTAAGGCGAAAATAAAGTCCCCTCTAAGCTCTAAAGTAACAAAAACGACGTGTTAAAAAAAAAAAAACTAACAATAAAAAAAAGAACCAAGACTCCGTCTTGGAAAATAACAATCTAAATTGTGGAAAATAGTAAAATGAAATAAAAACCGACTTCACCTTCGAAAATAACAAAATCAATCTAAAACAAATGACATCTTAAAACAAAACTATTATTTGTTTTGGAGGTTGTCTATGACTGTTCATAGACCGCATAATTTCCACAGAACATTCTCAGAATATCAAGAGAGAAAAGCAGCGTTCTGCGGGAAATCATCTTGGCCAGTGATGTCGTTCTGGGTTTGGTCAGGCCCAGGGAGGTAAGTACCTCGTTATTCTCAAGGGGCCACTTTCCTCTTGCCCCAACCGGGAATCCAAAGAATGTGACCTTGCTAGCCTTCGTCAGCACTTTGACTTGATCACCAAGAGGGGTATAGTACGAAACTTTGTGCGAGGCAGCATCTGACAAGGTATTCTTTGAAAGCTCAAAACGGACGGTGACATCGATCACAACCGCCTCCTCATCTTTTGCAAACACGAGGTCAGGCTTTCTCATCTCTCCCGTCTCGGATATGAACCGTGGCTCTTTGTATACAGACCAGCCCAATCTAGCCGCTTCGTCTGCCAGAATGTTACTGATCTTGTTATGTCGCGCAATTCTTGCTTTCTGTACTGCAGGACATTGACCGAGAATGTGCGAAAGGGACTCGAGTCTGGCAGAGCATTTCCTGCAGGAACGTAAGGCCCCATCTCTGCCTCTGTTCAAGCTTTCTCTTGTTGGGTAAATATTTGCCCTTAGTTGTAGTGCTGCGATAAAGAAGCATTGTTTAAAGCCGCACCATGGCCTCAACCAAGCATTACTGATTCTATCATGCGCAAAGTTTACAATGCCCCTTCCTTGAACCGGCTTTTCGCACCATCTCTGAAATTCATGCTCCCTCCAATCGCAGGGTCTCGGATATACAGGTTCTTTTGACACCGAGTCCCTGAGAACGAATGTTGGGATTGCATCACTGTCGCCCCCTGCTCGTACCCACAAATTACGGTATTCTTCCTCCATACCCTGCGAGGACACAATATTACGGGTGATAGCATCGGACGAGTTTGCTATACGTTGCAGCCTTCTAACTTGAACCGAAGGGATTGTTTTTTCCAGTTTCAAGATGGCAAGGCCTCCGTCTCGGGCTCTGGCATATAACAGTCCATCACAAGTTGAAGCGGGAAGGTGGAGCCATCCTTTTACCGCCTTTCTAATCTCTTGGTCCAACCCACGGAGAGTTGATTGCTTGCAGTCCGAGTGGTCTGCAGGATATAACAATCTGGGTAGGGCATAGGCATTGAGTAGTTCAACCTTCTGAGTTGGCTTCAGAGGCGCCTCATCGATTTTCGAGATCCATGTCTTTAGCTGACAATGTAGATCAGGCTGTATAGTGCCAGTCCAAGGGCCAATTTTTAGACCAAGGTATTTCGTTGATTCATCAGGTTGGATCATATGGACATCTTTATTTTTGATAGTCCATGGGTCGCAGTTGTTCACCGTATATGAATCTTTGGTTGGGCTTATCATGAAGCCCTGGCACTTTCTGGCCTGAACCTCCAATCCCGATAGCCCACAAAATGATTCCAAGATCGCTAGATTGGCGGCCATACCAACCCAAGATTCGCTCACCAACACCAAATCATCAGCAAACGCAAGAGCTGTCACGTGGTCGGTATCAATGGAGTACCCAACTCTAGGGTGCATATCATATGCACCCAACTCTAGGGTGCATATCAAAGGGT
>NW_027422850.1:480000-482500 GCF_048934315.1 Petromyzon marinus | reverse complement strand
TGGCGGGGATGTCTCTCTTGTGGCTCACGGGGCTGTTAGGGTCGCACAGAAATGCCTCGGAATGGGAAAACGGGTCATTTTTGTGTGGCCACATTGCATAGGAACGGCATGAAACTTCCAGAGGCATTTGCAGCAGGAATGCATGTGCACTCAAAAACGTCTATATTTTTCACGGATAGACCCCGTGAAACGCTATAAATTGGCGGGGATGTCTCTCTTGTGGCTCACGGGCGCTGTTAGTTAGGGTCGCACAGAAATCCCTCGGAATGGGAAAAGGGGTCATTTTCGTGTTGCCACATTGCGTACGAACGGCATGAAACTTCCAGAGGCATCTGCAGCAGAAATGCATGTGCACTCAAAAACGTCTATATTTTTCACGGATAGACCCCGTGAAACGCTAGAAATTGGCGGGGATGTGTCTCTTGTGGCTCACGGGGCTGTTAGGGTCGCACAGAAATCCCTCGGAATGGGAAAACGGGTCATTTTCGTGTTGCCACAATTGGCATACGAACGGCATGAAACTTCCAGAGGCATTTGCAGCAGAAATGCATGTGCACTCAAAAACGTGAATATTTTTTCACGGATAGACCCCGTCAAACGCTCGAATTTGGCGGGGATGTTTCTCTTGTGGGTCACGGGGCTGTTCGGCTCGCACAGAACTCCCTTGGTCCACCTGATTCGTGCATACAGGCAGCAACTAAAACTCTGTAAACCTGCTGTGAGGACATCTAAACAGTGGACCAGTGAGGCTGTGGAAGATTTGCGGGCGTGCTTAGACTGTACTGACTGGGATATGTTCACGACTGCTACCAATAGTCTGGATGAACTCACAGAGGCTGTGTACATCAGCTTCTGTGAGGACTGCTGTATCCCAACACGTACCAGGGTGAACTTTAACAACAACAAGCCCTGGTTCTCAGCAAAGCTCAAAAGGTTGAGGTTGGAGAAGGAGGAAGCGTTTAGGAGTGGGGATAGAGACAGATTCAAGGAGTCGAAGAACAGGTTTAGCAAAGCGGTGAGAGAGGCTAAACGACTGTACTCAGAGACACTAAAACACCAGTTCTCTACTAACGACGCTGCTTCTGTCTGCCAAAGGGCTCAGGCACATCACCAACTACAAACCCAGAGCGCCCCACACCACTAACGACTCCCGCCTAGCCAACGACCTGAACGAGTTCTACCGTAGATTTGAAAGACAATTGGACTGTCCTGAACCACCCCTTCCCACCCAAGAGGCCCCATCCCCCACCCATACTACAGAAACGACTCTCTCCTTTCAGGAGGGAGAAGTTAATGGGCTTTTCAAGAGGCAGAATCCACGCAAAGCAGCCGGGCCGGACTCTGTCTCTCCAGCCACCCTCAGGCACTGCGCTGGCCAGCTGTCTCCGGTGTTCACCAACATCTTTAACACCTCCCTGGAGACATGCCATGTACCAGCCTGTCTCAAGTCCTCCACCATCATCGCTGTGCCCAAAAAGCTAAGGCCAACAGGACTAAATGATTACAGACCGGTCGCCCTTACATCTGTGGTAATGAAGTCTTTTGAGCGCCTGCTCCTGGCACACCTCAAAGCCATCACAGACCCTCTCCTGGACCCCCTTCAGTTTGCCTACAGAGCCAACAGGTCTGTGGACGACGCAGTTAACATGGCCCTCCACTTCACCCTACAGCATGTGGACGCCCCAGCATCCTACGCCAGGATCCTGTTTGTGGACTTCAGCTCTGCCTTCAACACCATCATCCCTGCCCTGCTTCAGGACAAGCTCTTCCAGCTGAACGTGCCCTACTCCACCTGCAGGTGGATCACAGACTTCCTCTCTGACAGGAAGCAGTGCGTTAAGCCGGGAACAGAAGTCTCTGACTCCAGGTCCATCAGCACGGGAACTCCTCAGGGCTGCGTCCTTTGCCCACTGCTCTTCTCCCTGTATACCAACAGCTGCGCCTCCAATCATCTGTCCGTCAAACTCTTGAAGTTTGTCGGACGACACCACCCTCATTGGGCTGATCTCTGGTGGGGATGAGTCTGACTATAGGTGGGAAGCTGACAACCTGGTGACCTGGTGTAGCCAGAACAACTTAGAGCTAAATGCTCTAAGGACAGTTGAGATGGTTGTGGACTTCAGGAAGAATACAGCCCCACTCACCGCCATCACCCTGTTAGACTCCGCAGTCAAAATTGTGGAGTCCTTCCGCTTCCTGGGCACTATTCTCTGCCGGGACCTCAAGTGGGAACTGAACATCAGCTCCCTCGCCAAGAGAGCTCAACAGAGGATGTACTTTCGACGGCAGCTGAAGAAATGCAACCTGCCAAAGACAATGATGGTGCAATTCTATACAGCGATCATTGAATCCATCCTCACCTCCTCCATAACCGTCTGGTACGCTGCTGCCACTGCCAAGGACAAGAGCAGACTGCAGCGTATCATGCACACTGCTGAGAAGGTAATTGCCTGCAATCTACCAACCCTCGAGGACCTGCACACGACAAGGAGCATGAGGC
>NW_027422850.1:467500-470000 GCF_048934315.1 Petromyzon marinus | reverse complement strand
CGGGGATGTGTCTCTTGTGGCTCACGGGGCTGTTCGGGTCGCACAGAAATCCCTGGGAATGGGAAAACGGGTCATTTTCGTGTTGCCACATTGCGTACGAACCGCATGAAACTTCCAGAGGCATTTGCAGCAGGAATGCATGTGCACTCAAAAACTTCTATATGTTTCACGGATAGACCCCGTGAAACGCTAGAAATTGGCGGGGATGTGTCTCTTGTGGCTCACGGGGCTGTTAGGGTGGCACAGAACTCCCTCGGAATGGGAAAAGGGGTCATTTTCGTGTTGCCACATTGCATAGGAACGCCATGAAACTTCCAGAGGCATTTGCAGCAGAAAGGCACGTGCACTCAAAAATTTTAATATTTTTCACGCATAGACCCCGTCAAACGCTAGAAGTTGGCGGGGATGTCTCTCTTGTGGCTCACGGGGCTGTTAGGGTCGCACAGAAATGCCTCGGAATGGGAAAACGGGTCATTTTTGTGTGGCCACATTGCATAGGAACGGCATGAAACTTCCAGAGGCATTTGCAGCAGGAATGCATGTGCACTCAAAAACGTCTATATTTTTCACGGATAGACCCCGTGAAACGCTATAAATTGGCGGGGATGTCTCTCTTGTGGCTCACGGGCGCTGTTAGTTAGGGTCGCACAGAAATCCCTCGGAATGGGAAAAGGGGTCATTTTCGTGTTGCCACATTGCGTACGAACGGCATGAAACTTCCAGAGGCATCTGCAGCAGAAATGCATGTGCACTCAAAAACGTCTATATTTTTCACGGATAGACCCCGTGAAACGCTAGAAATTGGCGGGGATGTGTCTCTTGTGGCTCACGGGGCTGTTAGGGTCGCACAGAAATCCCTCGGAATGGGAAAACGGGTCATTTTCGTGTTGCCACAATTGGCATACGAACGGCATGAAACTTCCAGAGGCATTTGCAGCAGAAATGCATGTGCACTCAAAAACGTGAATATTTTTTCACGGATAGACCCCGTCAAACGCTCGAATTTGGCGGGGATGTTTCTCTTGTGGGTCACGGGGCTGTTCGGCTCGCACAGAACTCCCTTGGTCCACCTGATTCGTGCATACAGGCAGCAACTAAAACTCTGTAAACCTGCTGTGAGGACATCTAAACAGTGGACCAGTGAGGCTGTGGAAGATTTGCGGGCGTGCTTAGACTGTACTGACTGGGATATGTTCACGACTGCTACCAATAGTCTGGATGAACTCACAGAGGCTGTGTACATCAGCTTCTGTGAGGACTGCTGTATCCCAACACGTACCAGGGTGAACTTTAACAACAACAAGCCCTGGTTCTCAGCAAAGCTCAAAAGGTTGAGGTTGGAGAAGGAGGAAGCGTTTAGGAGTGGGGATAGAGACAGATTCAAGGAGTCGAAGAACAGGTTTAGCAAAGCGGTGAGAGAGGCTAAACGACTGTACTCAGAGACACTAAAACACCAGTTCTCTACTAACGACGCTGCTTCTGTCTGCCAAAGGGCTCAGGCACATCACCAACTACAAACCCAGAGCGCCCCACACCACTAACGACTCCCGCCTAGCCAACGACCTGAACGAGTTCTACCGTAGATTTGAAAGACAATTGGACTGTCCTGAACCACCCCTTCCCACCCAAGAGGCCCCATCCCCCACCCATACTACAGAAACGACTCTCTCCTTTCAGGAGGGAGAAGTTAATGGGCTTTTCAAGAGGCAGAATCCACGCAAAGCAGCCGGGCCGGACTCTGTCTCTCCAGCCACCCTCAGGCACTGCGCTGGCCAGCTGTCTCCGGTGTTCACCAACATCTTTAACACCTCCCTGGAGACATGCCATGTACCAGCCTGTCTCAAGTCCTCCACCATCATCGCTGTGCCCAAAAAGCTAAGGCCAACAGGACTAAATGATTACAGACCGGTCGCCCTTACATCTGTGGTAATGAAGTCTTTTGAGCGCCTGCTCCTGGCACACCTCAAAGCCATCACAGACCCTCTCCTGGACCCCCTTCAGTTTGCCTACAGAGCCAACAGGTCTGTGGACGACGCAGTTAACATGGCCCTCCACTTCACCCTACAGCATGTGGACGCCCCAGCATCCTACGCCAGGATCCTGTTTGTGGACTTCAGCTCTGCCTTCAACACCATCATCCCTGCCCTGCTTCAGGACAAGCTCTTCCAGCTGAACGTGCCCTACTCCACCTGCAGGTGGATCACAGACTTCCTCTCTGACAGGAAGCAGTGCGTTAAGCCGGGAACAGAAGTCTCTGACTCCAGGTCCATCAGCACGGGAACTCCTCAGGGCTGCGTCCTTTGCCCACTGCTCTTCTCCCTGTATACCAACAGCTGCGCCTCCAATCATCTGTCCGTCAAACTCTTGAAGTTTGTCGGACGACACCACCCTCATTGGGCTGATCTCTGGTGGGGATGAGTCTGACTATAGGTGGGAAGCTGACAACCTGGTGACCTGGTGTAGCCAGAACAACTTAGAGCTAAATGCTCTAAGGACAGTT
>NW_027422850.1:435000-440000 GCF_048934315.1 Petromyzon marinus | reverse complement strand
CTGAAGTAACATATAAAAAAAACTAGCAATAAAAAAAATACCAAGTCTTCGTCTTGGAAAATAACAAAATCTAAAAGAAAAATCTTCTTTGTGGAAAATAGTAAAATAAAAAAACCAAGTCTTCACCTTGGAAAATAACAAAATCTAATCTAAAACATCTTAAATAAAGCTTGTCTGTAGTCTTCTTTGTAGGCAGAAAATAGTACGTTACAGGACTCTGAAACTGATGTATTCCAAAAATAAAGAATTAAAATAACAAAGTCTAATCTATATAAGCGCTCTTGAATAAAGCAGTGTAAAAAAAAAAAATAGCAATATAAAAAAAAACCAAGTCTTCGTCTTGGAAAATAACAAAATCTAAAAGAAAAGAAGTCTTCTTTGTGGAAAATAGTAAAATAAAAAAAACCAAGACTTCACCTTGGAAAATAACAAAATCTAATCTAAAACATCTTAAATAAAGCTTATTTGTAATCTTCTTTGTAGGCAGAAAATAGTAAGTTACAGGACTCTCGAACTGATGTAGTCCAAAAATAAAGAATTAAAATAACAAAGTCTAATCTATATAAGTGCTCTTGAATAGGCTTCGTGTAAAAAAATAGCAATAAAAAAATACCAAGTCTTCGTCTTGGAAAATAACAAAATCTAAAAGAAAAGTCTTCTTTGTGGAAAATAGTAAAATAAAAAACCAAGACTTCACCTTGGAAAATAACAAAATCTAATCTAAAACATCTTAAATAAAGCTGGTTTGTAGTCTTCTCTCGAACTGATGTAGTGCAAAAATAAAGAATTAAAATAACAAAGTCTAATCTATATAAGTGCTCTTGAATAAAGCTTCCTGTAAAAAATACCAAAAAAAAATACCAAGTCTTCGTCTTGGAAAATAACAAAATCTAAAAGAAAAGAAAAGTCTTCTTTGTGGAAAATAGTAAAATAAAAAAAACCAAGACTTCACCTTGGAAAATAACAAAATCTAATCTAAAACATCTTAAATAAAGCTTATTTCTAATCTTCTTTGTAGGCAGAAAATAGTAAGTTACAGGACTCTCGAACTGATGTAGTCCAAAAATAAAGAATTAAAATAACAAAGTCTAATCTATATAAGTGCTCTTGAATAAGCTTCGTGTAAAACATAGCAATATAATAAAAATACCAAGTCTTCGTCTTGGAAAATAACAAAATCTAAAAGAAAGGTCTTCTTTATGGAAAATAGTAAAATAAGAATACCAAGACTTCACCTTGGAAAATAACAAAACCATCTTGAAAAAAGCTTATTTTTAATCTTCTTTGTAGGCAGAAAATAGTAAGGCGAAAATAAAGTCCCCTCTAAGCTCTAAAGTAACAAATACGACGTGTTAAAAAAAAAAACTAACAATAAAAAAAAGAGAACCAAGACTCCGTCTTGGAAAATAACAATCTAAATTGTGGAAAATAGTAAAATGAAATAAAAACCGACTTCACCTTCGAAAATAACAAAATCAATCTAAAACAAATGACATCTTAAAACAAAACTATTATTTGTTTCGGAGGTTGTCTATGACTGTTCATAGACCGCATAATTTCCACAGAACATTCTCAGAATATCAAGAGAGAAAAGCAGCGTTCTGCGGGAAATCATCTTGGCCAGTGATGTCGTTCTGGGTTTGGTCAGGCCCAGGGAGGTAAGTACCTCGTTATTCTCAAGGGGCCACTTTCCTCTTGCCCCAACCGGGAATCCAAAGAATGTGACCTTGCTAGCCTTCGTCAGCACTTTGACTTGATCACCAAGAGGGGTATAGTACGAAACTTTGTGCGAGGCAGCATCTGACAAGGTATTCTTTGAAAGCTCAAAACGGACGGTGACATCGATCACAACCGCCTCCTCATCTTTTGCAAACACGAGGTCAGGCTTTCTCATCTCTCCCGTCTCGGATATGAACCGTGGCTCTTTGTATACAGACCAGCCCAATCTAGCCGCTTCGTCTGCCAGAATGTTACTGATCTTGTTATGTCGCGCAATTCTTGCTTTCTGTACTGCAGGACATTGACCGAGAATGTGCGAAAGGGACTCAAGTCTGGCAGAGCATTTCCTGCAGGAACGTAGGGCCCCATCTCTGCCTCTGTTCAAGCTTTCTCTTGTTGGGTAAATATTTGCCCTTAGTTGTAGTGCTGCGATAAAGAAGCATTGTTTAAAGCCGCACCATGGCCTCAACCAAGCATTACTGATTCTATCATGCGCAAAGTTTACAATGCCCCTTCCTTGAACCGGCTTTTCGCACCATCTCTGAAATTCATGCTCCCTCCAATCGCAGGGTCTCGGATATACAGGTTCTTTTGACACCGAGTCCCTGAGAACGAATGTTGGGATTGCATCACTGTCACCCCCTGCTCGTACCCACAAATTACGGTATTCTTCCTCCATACCCTGCGAGGACACAATATTACGGGTGATAGCATCGGACGAGTTTGCTATACGTTGCAGCCTTCTAACTTGAACCGAAGGGATTGTTTTTTCCAGTTTCAAGATGGCAAGGCCTCCGTCTCGGGCTCTGGCATATAACAGTCCATCACAAGTTGAAGCGGGAAGGTGGAGCCATCCTTTTACCGCCTTTCTAATCTCTTGGTCCAACCCACGGAGAGTTGATTGCTTGCAGTCCGAGTGGTCTGCAGGATATAACAATCTGGGTAGGGCATAGGCATTGAGTAGTTCAACCTTCTGAGTTGGCTTCAGAGGCGCCTCATCGATTTTCGAGATCCATGTCTTTAGCTGACAATGTAGATCAGGCTGTATAGTGCCAGTCCAAGGGCCAATTTTCAGACCAAGGTATTTCGTTGATTCATCAGGTTGGATCATATGGACATCTTTATTTTTGATAGTCCATGGGTCGCAGTTGTTCACCGTATATGAATCTTTGGTTGGGCTTATCATGAAGCCCTGGCACTTTCTGGCCTGAACCTCCAATCCCGATAGCCCACAAAATGATTCCAAGATCGCTAGATTGGCGGCCATACCAACCCAAGATTCGCTCACCAACACCAAATCATCAGCAAACGCAAGAGCTGTCACGTGGTCGGTATCAATGGAGTACCCAACTCCGTGTGACTCTAGGGTGCATATCAAAGGGTCCATGGCAAGATTGAAGAGCAGGGGTGACATGGGGTCACCCTGTTTGACACCAACACGTATGCTAATTTCTCGAGTCGACTCGCCATTGCTTTTGAACGAGGTCGTACACCGATCGTAGGCGTTCTGGATGATGCCCACCACGTGTTCATCTACTTTCTTGTGCCTTAACACCCATAAAATATGAGCATGCGAAACCGAGTCAAAAGCTTTCGCTATGTCGATGAACATGACAGCCAACGGCCTGTGCAATTTCTTAGCGTGTCTCATAAGGTCCTGTAGCACCTTAAGATTTTCAGAGCAGCCAGATGCCGCTATAAAACCACGCTGCCTTGGGTTTAAGGGACAAGCACGAGCAAGACGTGCAGTCATTATTCTGGAAAATAATCTCAGAATCATTGAACCAATCGTTATTGGTCTCCAGTTCCCCAATTCTTTCAGCTTTTCATCATCCATAACCTTAGGAATAAGAATCGTCCTATTCTTTTTCAACTCTTTGGGAATAATTCCTGTAATCATCCATGCATTAAATAGGGCTGTCAGTGTCCGACCCTCGGGGTCGGCAGCACAGATTGCAGCCCTTGTTAGGCCATCTGGCCCAGCTGCTGACGTTGGTTTAATGGCCCGTATGGCAGTCTGAACTTCCTCCACCGAAATTAGGGGCTCAAAGTATTCGTTATTTGCAACACCTGATGACTTAAATTGGCCCAGGCCATTGAATGGCAACACCTTCTCCCATTTTTCGCAGTAAAAACGATATACATCTGCGTTCGGGATTAGGCATTCATGACGTTCAGTGCCATCCAGGACTAAGGACGCAAGAAGAGAGCGGTTCTTAAAGAAGAGCTTCTGGTGCTTCATGAAGCTTCCTCGTTTTTCCGCTCTCTTCTTCATCCAAGATCGTGTGGGTAATATCCTGGGTTTAATAATGTCATTCTCGGGTTTTGAACGTTTGCCTTTGTTTTTCACCAATCTCATCGGACAAAGCATCAATGCTGTGGCAGTTTCTACGAGGGCATCATGTTGGCCCTCGCCGTTAAGCCAAGCCTTTATTGCCTCCATTGCAGGCTTTTCCAGGGTCCCAGAATTCTCATTCGTAAGCCGCTCAGCTGCTTGAGCGAGTATGGATGAAGTCCCCGTTGTTACATTTGGTGGGGGAGACAATGTCTCAAGAGGCCTAGAAGAAAAATGTAAGCTGTCTGACATGGGGGCCCCTGTCTTTTTACTTAGGTCCCGTCTCTTGTCAGAGACTTGCTTGTTGGTCTTAGTCCCAAGCGCTTCAGCAATGATCTTATTGATATTCTTTTTCCCCTGAAACTGCAACTCTAGAAGGGCCAGCTGTTCTACTTCCTTCAAAGACCAGCAGCTACGGTGTACCCCTCTCTGCGAGGTACCCTTTATACCATCTTTAATCCTTTCCTCATTACGGGTGACTGGGTGAGCATGCCTCTTGTGCTGCGAAAGGCCACTTAGAGTCGCAAAGCGTGCCTGGCAACATTCACAGACCATTGGTAAGCTTTCCTCAGTTAACTTTATTCCCCCACATTTGGGGGCATGACAGGCAATCGATCGGTGGTTTGAGTTGGTTTTGTCACATTTAGCGCACTTAAACACCAGAGGAATGTCTCTGTGTTTGATGTTAAAATGTGCAACAAGTTCGGATGCTTTGCCCATGTGTTGTTTACAGATAACGCATATATACTCCAGACTAGGCAGTACAACCGTGATAGTTCCCTTGGTGTCAATGGGAAACTTTCCCAACACGGGTTCCTCAGCCGATATGTCGAGGAAGGACTCCTCCACATCCTCATCATCCTCTGTAAAGTCATCTGAAGAGTCATCCGACTCAACTAGACTTTTAATCTGTTCGTAAAAATCGTAGTTCATCTCCTCTTCCTTT
>NW_027422850.1:425000-427500 GCF_048934315.1 Petromyzon marinus | reverse complement strand
TCTCTCTTGTGGCTCACGGGGCTGTTAGGGTGGCACAGAAATCCCTCGGAATGGGAAAACGGGTCATTTTCGTGTCGCCACATTGCATGCGAACCGCATGCAACTTCCAGAGGCATTTGCAGCAGAAATGCATGTGCAGTCAAAAAAAAATTGATATTTTTCACGGATAGACCCCGTGAAACGCTAGAAATTGGCGGGGATGTGTCTCTTGTGGCTCACGGGGCTGTTCGGGTCGCACAGAAATCCCTGGGAATGGGAAAACGGGTCATTTTCGTGTTGCCACATTGCGTACGAACCGCATGAAACTTCCAGAGGCATTTGCAGCAGGAATGCATGTGCACTCAAAAACTTCTATATGTTTCACGGATAGACCCCGTGAAACGCTAGAAATTGGCGGGGATGTGTCTCTTGTGGCTCACGGGGCTGTTAGGGTGGCACAGAACTCCCTCGGAATGGGAAAAGGGGTCATTTTCGTGTTGCCACATTGCATAGGAACGCCATGAAACTTCCAGAGGCATTTGCAGCAGAAAGGCACGTGCACTCAAAAATTTTAATATTTTTCACGCATAGACCCCGTCAAACGCTAGAAGTTGGCGGGGATGTCTCTCTTGTGGCTCACGGGGCTGTTAGGGTCGCACAGAAATGCCTCGGAATGGGAAAACGGGTCATTTTTGTGTGGCCACATTGCATAGGAACGGCATGAAACTTCCAGAGGCATTTGCAGCAGGAATGCATGTGCACTCAAAAACGTCTATATTTTTCACGGATAGACCCCGTGAAACGCTATAAATTGGCGGGGATGTCTCTCTTGTGGCTCACGGGCGCTGTTAGTTAGGGTCGCACAGAAATCCCTCGGAATGGGAAAAGGGGTCATTTTCGTGTTGCCACATTGCGTACGAACGGCATGAAACTTCCAGAGGCATCTGCAGCAGAAATGCATGTGCACTCAAAAACGTCTATATTTTTCACGGATAGACCCCGTGAAACGCTAGAAATTGGCGGGGATGTGTCTCTTGTGGCTCACGGGGCTGTTAGGGTCGCACAGAAATCCCTCGGAATGGGAAAACGGGTCATTTTCGTGTTGCCACAATTGGCATACGAACGGCATGAAACTTCCAGAGGCATTTGCAGCAGAAATGCATGTGCACTCAAAAACGTGAATATTTTTTCACGGATAGACCCCGTCAAACGCTCGAATTTGGCGGGGATGTTTCTCTTGTGGGTCACGGGGCTGTTCGGCTCGCACAGAACTCCCTTGGTCCACCTGATTCGTGCATACAGGCAGCAACTAAAACTCTGTAAACCTGCTGTGAGGACATCTAAACAGTGGACCAGTGAGGCTGTGGAAGATTTGCGGGCGTGCTTAGACTGTACTGACTGGGATATGTTCACGACTGCTACCAATAGTCTGGATGAACTCACAGAGGCTGTGTACATCAGCTTCTGTGAGGACTGCTGTATCCCAACACGTACCAGGGTGAACTTTAACAACAACAAGCCCTGGTTCTCAGCAAAGCTCAAAAGGTTGAGGTTGGAGAAGGAGGAAGCGTTTAGGAGTGGGGATAGAGACAGATTCAAGGAGTCGAAGAACAGGTTTAGCAAAGCGGTGAGAGAGGCTAAACGACTGTACTCAGAGACACTAAAACACCAGTTCTCTACTAACGACGCTGCTTCTGTCTGCCAAAGGGCTCAGGCACATCACCAACTACAAACCCAGAGCGCCCCACACCACTAACGACTCCCGCCTAGCCAACGACCTGAACGAGTTCTACCGTAGATTTGAAAGACAATTGGACTGTCCTGAACCACCCCTTCCCACCCAAGAGGCCCCATCCCCCACCCATACTACAGAAACGACTCTCTCCTTTCAGGAGGGAGAAGTTAATGGGCTTTTCAAGAGGCAGAATCCACGCAAAGCAGCCGGGCCGGACTCTGTCTCTCCAGCCACCCTCAGGCACTGCGCTGGCCAGCTGTCTCCGGTGTTCACCAACATCTTTAACACCTCCCTGGAGACATGCCATGTACCAGCCTGTCTCAAGTCCTCCACCATCATCGCTGTGCCCAAAAAGCTAAGGCCAACAGGACTAAATGATTACAGACCGGTCGCCCTTACATCTGTGGTAATGAAGTCTTTTGAGCGCCTGCTCCTGGCACACCTCAAAGCCATCACAGACCCTCTCCTGGACCCCCTTCAGTTTGCCTACAGAGCCAACAGGTCTGTGGACGACGCAGTTAACATGGCCCTCCACTTCACCCTACAGCATGTGGACGCCCCAGCATCCTACGCCAGGATCCTGTTTGTGGACTTCAGCTCTGCCTTCAACACCATCATCCCTGCCCTGCTTCAGGACAAGCTCTTCCAGCTGAACGTGCCCTACTCCACCTGCAGGTGGATCACAGACTTCCTCTCTGACAGGAAGCAGTGCGTTAAGCCGGGAACAGAAGTCTCTGACTCCAGGTCCATCAGCACGGGAACTCCTCAGGGCTGCGTCCTTTGCCC
>NW_027422850.1:402500-405000 GCF_048934315.1 Petromyzon marinus | reverse complement strand
AAAACGGGTCATTTTCGTGTCGCCACATTGCATGCGAACCGCATGCAACTTCCAGAGGCATTTGCAGCAGAAATGCATGTGCAGTCAAAAAAAAATTGATATTTTTCACGGATAGACCCCGTGAAACGCTAGAAATTGGCGGGGATGTGTCTCTTGTGGCTCACGGGGCTGTTCGGGTCGCACAGAAATCCCTGGGAATGGGAAAACGGGTCATTTTCGTGTTGCCACATTGCGTACGAACCGCATGAAACTTCCAGAGGCATTTGCAGCAGGAATGCATGTGCACTCAAAAACTTCTATATGTTTCACGGATAGACCCCGTGAAACGCTAGAAATTGGCGGGGATGTGTCTCTTGTGGCTCACGGGGCTGTTAGGGTGGCACAGAACTCCCTCGGAATGGGAAAAGGGGTCATTTTCGTGTTGCCACATTGCATAGGAACGCCATGAAACTTCCAGAGGCATTTGCAGCAGAAAGGCACGTGCACTCAAAAATTTTAATATTTTTCACGCATAGACCCCGTCAAACGCTAGAAGTTGGCGGGGATGTCTCTCTTGTGGCTCACGGGGCTGTTAGGGTCGCACAGAAATGCCTCGGAATGGGAAAACGGGTCATTTTTGTGTGGCCACATTGCATAGGAACGGCATGAAACTTCCAGAGGCATTTGCAGCAGGAATGCATGTGCACTCAAAAACGTCTATATTTTTCACGGATAGACCCCGTGAAACGCTATAAATTGGCGGGGATGTCTCTCTTGTGGCTCACGGGCGCTGTTTGTTAGGGTCGCACAGAAATCCCTCGGAATGGGAAAAGGGGTCATTTTCGTGTTGCCACATTGCGTACGAACGGCATGAAACTTCCAGAGGCATCTGCAGCAGAAATGCATGTGCACTCAAAAACGTCTATATTTTTCACGGATAGACCCCGTGAAACGCTAGAAATTGGCGGGGATGTGTCTCTTGTGGCTCACGGGGCTGTTAGGGTCGCACAGAAATCCCTCGGAATGGGAAAACGGGTCATTTTCGTGTTGCCACAATTGGCATACGAACGGCATGAAACTTCCAGAGGCATTTGCAGCAGAAATGCATGTGCACTCAAAAACGTGAATATTTTTTCACGGATAGACCCCGTCAAACGCTCGAATTTGGCGGGGATGTTTCTCTTGTGGGTCACGGGGCTGTTCGGCTCGCACAGAACTCCCTTGGTCCACCTGATTCGTGCATACAGGCAGCAACTAAAACTCTGTAAACCTGCTGTGAGGACATCTAAACAGTGGACCAGTGAGGCTGTGGAAGATTTGCGGGCGTGCTTAGACTGTACTGACTGGGATATGTTCACGACTGCTACCAATAGTCTGGATGAACTCACAGAGGCTGTGTACATCAGCTTCTGTGAGGACTGCTGTATCCCAACACGTACCAGGGTGAACTTTAACAACAACAAGCCCTGGTTCTCAGCAAAGCTCAAAAGGTTGAGGTTGGAGAAGGAGGAAGCGTTTAGGAGTGGGGATAGAGACAGATTCAAGGAGTCGAAGAACAGGTTTAGCAAAGCGGTGAGAGAGGCTAAACGACTGTACTCAGAGACACTAAAACACCAGTTCTCTACTAACGACGCTGCTTCTGTCTGCCAAAGGGCTCAGGCACATCACCAACTACAAACCCAGAGCGCCCCACACCACTAACGACTCCCGCCTAGCCAACGACCTGAACGAGTTCTACCGTAGATTTGAAAGACAATTGGACTGTCCTGAACCACCCCTTCCCACCCAAGAGGCCCCATCCCCCACCCATACTACAGAAACGACTCTCTCCTTTCAGGAGGGAGAAGTTAATGGGCTTTTCAAGAGGCAGAATCCACGCAAAGCAGCCGGGCCGGACTCTGTCTCTCCAGCCACCCTCAGGCACTGCGCTGGCCAGCTGTCTCCGGTGTTCACCAACATCTTTAACACCTCCCTGGAGACATGCCATGTACCAGCCTGTCTCAAGTCCTCCACCATCATCGCTGTGCCCAAAAAGCTAAGGCCAACAGGACTAAATGATTACAGACCGGTCGCCCTTACATCTGTGGTAATGAAGTCTTTTGAGCGCCTGCTCCTGGCACACCTCAAAGCCATCACAGACCCTCTCCTGGACCCCCTTCAGTTTGCCTACAGAGCCAACAGGTCTGTGGACGACGCAGTTAACATGGCCCTCCACTTCACCCTACAGCATGTGGACGCCCCAGCATCCTACGCCAGGATCCTGTTTGTGGACTTCAGCTCTGCCTTCAACACCATCATCCCTGCCCTGCTTCAGGACAAGCTCTTCCAGCTGAACGTGCCCTACTCCACCTGCAGGTGGATCACAGACTTCCTCTCTGACAGGAAGCAGTGCGTTAAGCCGGGAACAGAAGTCTCTGACTCCAGGTCCATCAGCACGGGAACTCCTCAGGGCTGCGTCCTTTGCCCACTGCTCTTCTCCCTGTATACCAACAGCTGCGCCTCCAATCATCTGTCCGTCAAA
>NW_027422850.1:380000-382500 GCF_048934315.1 Petromyzon marinus | reverse complement strand
AGGCATTTGCAGCAGGAATGCATGTGCACTCAAAAACTTCTATATGTTTCACGGATAGACCCCGTGAAACGCTAGAAATTGGCGGGGATGTGTCTCTTGTGGCTCACGGGGCTGTTAGGGTGGCACAGAACTCCCTCGGAATGGGAAAAGGGGTCATTTTCGTGTTGCCACATTGCATAGGAACGCCATGAAACTTCCAGAGGCATTTGCAGCAGAAAGGCACGTGCACTCAAAAATTTTAATATTTTTCACGCATAGACCCCGTCAAACGCTAGAAGTTGGCGGGGATGTCTCTCTTGTGGCTCACGGGGCTGTTAGGGTCGCACAGAAATGCCTCGGAATGGGAAAACGGGTCATTTTTGTGTGGCCACATTGCATAGGAACGGCATGAAACTTCCAGAGGCATTTGCAGCAGGAATGCATGTGCACTCAAAAACGTCTATATTTTTCACGGATAGACCCCGTGAAACGCTATAAATTGGCGGGGATGTCTCTCTTGTGGCTCACGGGCGCTGTTAGTTAGGGTCGCACAGAAATCCCTCGGAATGGGAAAAGGGGTCATTTTCGTGTTGCCACATTGCGTACGAACGGCATGAAACTTCCAGAGGCATCTGCAGCAGAAATGCATGTGCACTCAAAAACGTCTATATTTTTCACGGATAGACCCCGTGAAACGCTAGAAATTGGCGGGGATGTGTCTCTTGTGGCTCACGGGGCTGTTAGGGTCGCACAGAAATCCCTCGGAATGGGAAAACGGGTCATTTTCGTGTTGCCACAATTGGCATACGAACGGCATGAAACTTCCAGAGGCATTTGCAGCAGAAATGCATGTGCACTCAAAAACGTGAATATTTTTTCACGGATAGACCCCGTCAAACGCTCGAATTTGGCGGGGATGTTTCTCTTGTGGGTCACGGGGCTGTTCGGCTCGCACAGAACTCCCTTGGTCCACCTGATTCGTGCATACAGGCAGCAACTAAAACTCTGTAAACCTGCTGTGAGGACATCTAAACAGTGGACCAGTGAGGCTGTGGAAGATTTGCGGGCGTGCTTAGACTGTACTGACTGGGATATGTTCACGACTGCTACCAATAGTCTGGATGAACTCACAGAGGCTGTGTACATCAGCTTCTGTGAGGACTGCTGTATCCCAACACGTACCAGGGTGAACTTTAACAACAACAAGCCCTGGTTCTCAGCAAAGCTCAAAAGGTTGAGGTTGGAGAAGGAGGAAGCGTTTAGGAGTGGGGATAGAGACAGATTCAAGGAGTCGAAGAACAGGTTTAGCAAAGCGGTGAGAGAGGCTAAACGACTGTACTCAGAGACACTAAAACACCAGTTCTCTACTAACGACGCTGCTTCTGTCTGCCAAAGGGCTCAGGCACATCACCAACTACAAACCCAGAGCGCCCCACACCACTAACGACTCCCGCCTAGCCAACGACCTGAACGAGTTCTACCGTAGATTTGAAAGACAATTGGACTGTCCTGAACCACCCCTTCCCACCCAAGAGGCCCCATCCCCCACCCATACTACAGAAACGACTCTCTCCTTTCAGGAGGGAGAAGTTAATGGGCTTTTCAAGAGGCAGAATCCACGCAAAGCAGCCGGGCCGGACTCTGTCTCTCCAGCCACCCTCAGGCACTGCGCTGGCCAGCTGTCTCCGGTGTTCACCAACATCTTTAACACCTCCCTGGAGACATGCCATGTACCAGCCTGTCTCAAGTCCTCCACCATCATCGCTGTGCCCAAAAAGCTAAGGCCAACAGGACTAAATGATTACAGACCGGTCGCCCTTACATCTGTGGTAATGAAGTCTTTTGAGCGCCTGCTCCTGGCACACCTCAAAGCCATCACAGACCCTCTCCTGGACCCCCTTCAGTTTGCCTACAGAGCCAACAGGTCTGTGGACGACGCAGTTAACATGGCCCTCCACTTCACCCTACAGCATGTGGACGCCCCAGCATCCTACGCCAGGATCCTGTTTGTGGACTTCAGCTCTGCCTTCAACACCATCATCCCTGCCCTGCTTCAGGACAAGCTCTTCCAGCTGAACGTGCCCTACTCCACCTGCAGGTGGATCACAGACTTCCTCTCTGACAGGAAGCAGTGCGTTAAGCCGGGAACAGAAGTCTCTGACTCCAGGTCCATCAGCACGGGAACTCCTCAGGGCTGCGTCCTTTGCCCACTGCTCTTCTCCCTGTATACCAACAGCTGCGCCTCCAATCATCTGTCCGTCAAACTCTTGAAGTTTGTCGGACGACACCACCCTCATTGGGCTGATCTCTGGTGGGGATGAGTCTGACTATAGGTGGGAAGCTGACAACCTGGTGACCTGGTGTAGCCAGAACAACTTAGAGCTAAATGCTCTAAGGACAGTTGAGATGGTTGTGGACTTCAGGAAGAATACAGCCCCACTCACCGCCATCACCCTGTTAGACTCCGCAGTCAAAATTGTGGAGTCCTTCCGCTTCCTGGGCACTATTCTCTGCCGGGACC
>NW_027422850.1:367500-370000 GCF_048934315.1 Petromyzon marinus | reverse complement strand
GAAACTTCCAGAGGCATTTGCAGCAGGAATGCATGTGCACTCAAAAAAGTGAATATTTCTCACGGATAGACCCCGTGATACGCTAGAAATTGGCGGGGATGTCTCTCTTGTGGCTCACGGGGCTGTTAGGGTGGCACAGAAATCCCTCGGAATGGGAAAACGGGTCATTTTCGTGTCGCCACATTGCATGCGAACCGCATGCAACTTCCAGAGGCATTTGCAGCAGAAATGCATGTGCAGTCAAAAAAAAATTGATATTTTTCACGGATAGACCCCGTGAAACGCTAGAAATTGGCGGGGATGTGTCTCTTGTGGCTCACGGGGCTGTTCGGGTCGCACAGAAATCCCTGGGAATGGGAAAACGGGTCATTTTCGTGTTGCCACATTGCGTACGAACCGCATGAAACTTCCAGAGGCATTTGCAGCAGGAATGCATGTGCACTCAAAAACTTCTATATGTTTCACGGATAGACCCCGTGAAACGCTAGAAATTGGCGGGGATGTGTCTCTTGTGGCTCACGGGGCTGTTAGGGTGGCACAGAACTCCCTCGGAATGGGAAAAGGGGTCATTTTCGTGTTGCCACATTGCATAGGAACGCCATGAAACTTCCAGAGGCATTTGCAGCAGAAAGGCACGTGCACTCAAAAATTTTAATATTTTTCACGCATAGACCCCGTCAAACGCTAGAAGTTGGCGGGGATGTCTCTCTTGTGGCTCACGGGGCTGTTAGGGTCGCACAGAAATGCCTCGGAATGGGAAAACGGGTCATTTTTGTGTGGCCACATTGCATAGGAACGGCATGAAACTTCCAGAGGCATTTGCAGCAGGAATGCATGTGCACTCAAAAACGTCTATATTTTTCACGGATAGACCCCGTGAAACGCTATAAATTGGCGGGGATGTCTCTCTTGTGGCTCACGGGCGCTGTTAGTTAGGGTCGCACAGAAATCCCTCGGAATGGGAAAAGGGGTCATTTTCGTGTTGCCACATTGCGTACGAACGGCATGAAACTTCCAGAGGCATCTGCAGCAGAAATGCATGTGCACTCAAAAACGTCTATATTTTTCACGGATAGACCCCGTGAAACGCTAGAAATTGGCGGGGATGTGTCTCTTGTGGCTCACGGGGCTGTTAGGGTCGCACAGAAATCCCTCGGAATGGGAAAACGGGTCATTTTCGTGTTGCCACAATTGGCATACGAACGGCATGAAACTTCCAGAGGCATTTGCAGCAGAAATGCATGTGCACTCAAAAACGTGAATATTTTTTCACGGATAGACCCCGTCAAACGCTCGAATTTGGCGGGGATGTTTCTCTTGTGGGTCACGGGGCTGTTCGGCTCGCACAGAACTCCCTTGGTCCACCTGATTCGTGCATACAGGCAGCAACTAAAACTCTGTAAACCTGCTGTGAGGACATCTAAACAGTGGACCAGTGAGGCTGTGGAAGATTTGCGGGCGTGCTTAGACTGTACTGACTGGGATATGTTCACGACTGCTACCAATAGTCTGGATGAACTCACAGAGGCTGTGTACATCAGCTTCTGTGAGGACTGCTGTATCCCAACACGTACCAGGGTGAACTTTAACAACAACAAGCCCTGGTTCTCAGCAAAGCTCAAAAGGTTGAGGTTGGAGAAGGAGGAAGCGTTTAGGAGTGGGGATAGAGACAGATTCAAGGAGTCGAAGAACAGGTTTAGCAAAGCGGTGAGAGAGGCTAAACGACTGTACTCAGAGACACTAAAACACCAGTTCTCTACTAACGACGCTGCTTCTGTCTGCCAAAGGGCTCAGGCACATCACCAACTACAAACCCAGAGCGCCCCACACCACTAACGACTCCCGCCTAGCCAACGACCTGAACGAGTTCTACCGTAGATTTGAAAGACAATTGGACTGTCCTGAACCACCCCTTCCCACCCAAGAGGCCCCATCCCCCACCCATACTACAGAAACGACTCTCTCCTTTCAGGAGGGAGAAGTTAATGGGCTTTTCAAGAGGCAGAATCCACGCAAAGCAGCCGGGCCGGACTCTGTCTCTCCAGCCACCCTCAGGCACTGCGCTGGCCAGCTGTCTCCGGTGTTCACCAACATCTTTAACACCTCCCTGGAGACATGCCATGTACCAGCCTGTCTCAAGTCCTCCACCATCATCGCTGTGCCCAAAAAGCTAAGGCCAACAGGACTAAATGATTACAGACCGGTCGCCCTTACATCTGTGGTAATGAAGTCTTTTGAGCGCCTGCTCCTGGCACACCTCAAAGCCATCACAGACCCTCTCCTGGACCCCCTTCAGTTTGCCTACAGAGCCAACAGGTCTGTGGACGACGCAGTTAACATGGCCCTCCACTTCACCCTACAGCATGTGGACGCCCCAGCATCCTACGCCAGGATCCTGTTTGTGGACTTCAGCTCTGCCTTCAACACCATCATCCCTGCCCTGCTTCAGGACAAGCTCTTCCAGCTGAACGTGCCCTACTCCACCTGCAGGTGGATCACA
>NW_027422850.1:355000-357500 GCF_048934315.1 Petromyzon marinus | reverse complement strand
ATTTTCGTGTCGCCACATTGCATGCGAACCGCATGAAACTTCCAGAGGCATTTGCAGCAGAAATGCATGTGCAGTCAAAAAATTGAATATTTTTCACGGATAGACCCCGTGAAACGCTAGAAATTGGCGGGGATGTGTCTCTTGTGGCTCACGGGGCTGTTAGGGTGGCACAGAAATCCCTCGGAATGGGAAAAAACGGGTCATTTTCGTGTCGCCACATTGCATGCGAACCGCATGAAACTTCCAGAGGCATTTGCAGCAGGAATGCATGTGCACTCAAAAAATGTGATATTTTTCACGGAGAGACCCCGTGAAACGCTAGAAGTGGGCGGGGATGTCTCTCTTGTGGCTCACGGGGCTGTTAGGGTGGCACAGAAATCCCTCGGAATGGGAAAACGGGTCATTTTCGTGTCGCCACATTGCATACGAACCGCATGAAACTTCCAGAGGCATTTGCAGCAGGAATGCATGTGCACTCAAAAAAGTGAATATTTCTCACGGATAGACCCCGTGATACGCTAGAAATTGGCGGGGATGTCTCTCTTGTGGCTCACGGGGCTGTTAGGGTGGCACAGAAATCCCTCGGAATGGGAAAACGGGTCATTTTCGTGTCGCCACATTGCATGCGAACCGCATGCAACTTCCAGAGGCATTTGCAGCAGAAATGCATGTGCAGTCAAAAAAAAATTGATATTTTTCACGGATAGACCCCGTGAAACGCTAGAAATTGGCGGGGATGTGTCTCTTGTGGCTCACGGGGCTGTTCGGGTCGCACAGAAATCCCTGGGAATGGGAAAACGGGTCATTTTCGTGTTGCCACATTGCGTACGAACCGCATGAAACTTCCAGAGGCATTTGCAGCAGGAATGCTTGTGCACTCAAAAACTTCTATATGTTTCACGGATAGACCCCGTGAAACGCTAGAAATTGGCGGGGATGTGTCTCTTGTGGCTCACGGGGCTGTTAGGGTGGCACAGAACTCCCTCGGAATGGGAAAAGGGGTCATTTTCGTGTTGCCACATTGCATAGGAACGCCATGAAACTTCCAGAGGCATTTGCAGCAGAAAGGCACGTGCACTCAAAAATTTTAATATTTTTCACGCATAGACCCCGTCAAACGCTAGAAGTTGGCGGGGATGTCTCTCTTGTGGCTCACGGGGCTGTTAGGGTCGCACAGAAATGCCTCGGAATGGGAAAACGGGTCATTTTTGTGTGGCCACATTGCATAGGAACGGCATGAAACTTCCAGAGGCATTTGCAGCAGGAATGCATGTGCACTCAAAAACGTCTATATTTTTCACGGATAGACCCCGTGAAACGCTATAAATTGGCGGGGATGTCTCTCTTGTGGCTCACGGGCGCTGTTAGTTAGGGTCGCACAGAAATCCCTCGGAATGGGAAAAGGGGTCATTTTCGTGTTGCCACATTGCGTACGAACGGCATGAAACTTCCAGAGGCATCTGCAGCAGAAATGCATGTGCACTCAAAAACGTCTATATTTTTCACGGATAGACCCCGTGAAACGCTAGAAATTGGCGGGGATGTGTCTCTTGTGGCTCACGGGGCTGTTAGGGTCGCACAGAAATCCCTCGGAATGGGAAAACGGGTCATTTTCGTGTTGCCACAATTGGCATACGAACGGCATGAAACTTCCAGAGGCATTTGCAGCAGAAATGCATGTGCACTCAAAAACGTGAATATTTTTTCACGGATAGACCCCGTCAAACGCTCGAATTTGGCGGGGATGTTTCTCTTGTGGGTCACGGGGCTGTTCGGCTCGCACAGAACTCCCTTGGTCCACCTGATTCGTGCATACAGGCAGCAACTAAAACTCTGTAAACCTGCTGTGAGGACATCTAAACAGTGGACCAGTGAGGCTGTGGAAGATTTGCGGGCGTGCTTAGACTGTACTGACTGGGATATGTTCACGACTGCTACCAATAGTCTGGATGAACTCACAGAGGCTGTGTACATCAGCTTCTGTGAGGACTGCTGTATCCCAACACGTACCAGGGTGAACTTTAACAACAACAAGCCCTGGTTCTCAGCAAAGCTCAAAAGGTTGAGGTTGGAGAAGGAGGAAGCGTTTAGGAGTGGGGATAGAGACAGATTCAAGGAGTCGAAGAACAGGTTTAGCAAAGCGGTGAGAGAGGCTAAACGACTGTACTCAGATACACTAAAACACCAGTTCTCTACTAACGACGCTGCTTCTGTCTGCCAAAGGGCTCAGGCACATCACCAACTACAAACCCAGAGCGCCCCACACCACTAACGACTCCCGCCTAGCCAACGACCTGAACGAGTTCTACCGTAGATTTGAAAGACAATTGGACTGTCCTGAACCACCCCTTCCCACCCAAGAGGCCCCATCCCCCACCCATACTACAGAAACGACTCTCTCCTTTCAGGAGGGAGAAGTTAATGGGCTTTTCAAGAGGCAGAATCCACGCAAAGCAGCCGGGCCGGACTCTGTCTCTCCAGCCACCCTCAGGCACTGCGC
>NW_027422850.1:342500-345000 GCF_048934315.1 Petromyzon marinus | reverse complement strand
CACTCAAAAAAGTGAATATTTCTCACGGATAGACCCCGTGATACGCTAGAAATTGGCGGGGATGTCTCTCTTGTGGCTCACGGGGCTGTTAGGGTGGCACAGAAATCCCTCGGAATGGGAAAACGGGTCATTTTCGTGTCGCCACATTGCATGCGAACCGCATGCAACTTCCAGAGGCATTTGCAGCAGAAATGCATGTGCAGTCAAAAAAAAATTGATATTTTTCACGGATAGACCCCGTGAAACGCTAGAAATTGGCGGGGATGTGTCTCTTGTGGCTCACGGGGCTGTTCGGGTCGCACAGAAATCCCTGGGAATGGGAAAACGGGTCATTTTCGTGTTGCCACATTGCGTACGAACCGCATGAAACTTCCAGAGGCATTTGCAGCAGGAATGCATGTGCACTCAAAAACTTCTATATGTTTCACGGATAGACCCCGTGAAACGCTAGAAATTGGCGGGGATGTCTCTCTTGTGGCTCACGGGGCTGTTAGGGTCGCACAGAAATGCCTCGGAATGGGAAAACGGGTCATTTTTGTGTGGCCACATTGCATAGGAACGGCATGAAACTTCCAGAGGCATTTGCAGCAGGAATGCATGTGCACTCAAAAACGTCTATATTTTTCACGGATAGACCCCGTGAAACGCTATAAATTGGCGGGGATGTCTCTCTTGTGGCTCACGGGCGCTGTTAGTTAGGGTCGCACAGAAATCCCTCGGAATGGGAAAAGGGGTCATTTTCGTGTTGCCACATTGCGTACGAACGGCATGAAACTTCCAGAGGCATCTGCAGCAGAAATGCATGTGCACTCAAAAACGTCTATATTTTTCACGGATAGACCCCGTGAAACGCTAGAAATTGGCGGGGATGTGTCTCTTGTGGCTCACGGGGCTGTTAGGGTCGCACAGAAATCCCTCGGAATGGGAAAACGGGTCATTTTCGTGTTGCCACAATTGGCATACGAACGGCATGAAACTTCCAGAGGCATTTGCAGCAGAAATGCATGTGCAGTTAAAAAGAAAATTGATATTTTTCACGGATAGACCCCGTGAAACGCTAGAAATTGGCGGGGATGTGTCTCTTGTGGCTCACGGGGCTGTTCGGGTCGCACAGAAATCCCTGGGAATGGGAAAACGGGTCATTTTCGTGTTGCCACATTGCGTACGAACCGCATGAAACTTCCAGAGGCATTTGCAGCAGGAATGCATGTGCACTCAAAAACTTCTATATGTTTCACGGATAGACCCCGTGAAACGCTAGAAATTGGCGGGGATGTCTCTCTTGTGGCTCACGGGGCTGTTAGGGTCGCACAGAAATGCCTCGGAATGGGAAAACGGGTCATTTTTGTGTGGCCACATTGCATAGGAACGGCATGAAACTTCCAGAGGCATTTGCAGCAGGAATGCATGTGCACTCAAAAACGTCTATATTTTTCACGGATAGACCCCGTGAAACGCTATAAATTGGCGGGGATGTCTCTCTTGTGGCTCACGGGCGCTGTTAGTTAGGGTCGCACAGAAATCCCTCGGAATGGGAAAAGGGGTCATTTTCGTGTTGCCACATTGCGTACGAACGGCATGAAACTTCCAGAGGCATCTGCAGCAGAAATGCATGTGCACTCAAAAACGTCTATATTTTTCACGGATAGACCCCGTGAAACGCTAGAAATTGGCGGGGATGTGTCTCTTGTGGCTCACGGGGCTGTTAGGGTCGCACAGAAATCCCTCGGAATGGGAAAACGGGTCATTTTCGTGTTGCCACAATTGGCATACGAACGGCATGAAACTTCCAGAGGCATTTGCAGCAGAAATGCATGTGCACTCAAAAACGTGAATATTTTTTCACGGATAGACCCCGTCAAACGCTCGAATTTGGCGGGGATGTTTCTCTTGTGGGTCACGGGGCTGTTCGGCTCGCACAGAACTCCCTTGGTCCACCTGATTCGTGCATACAGGCAGCAACTAAAACTCTGTAAACCTGCTGTGAGGACATCTAAACAGTGGACCAGTGAGGCTGTGGAAGATTTGCGGGCGTGCTTAGACTGTACTGACTGGGATATGTTCACGACTGCTACCAATAGTCTGGATGAACTCACAGAGGCTGTGTACATCAGCTTCTGTGAGGACTGCTGTATCCCAACACGTACCAGGGTGAACTTTAACAACAACAAGCCCTGGTTCTCAGCAAAGCTCAAAAGGTTGAGGTTGGAGAAGGAGGAAGCGTTTAGGAGTGGGGATAGAGACAGATTCAAGGAGTCGAAGAACAGGTTTAGCAAAGCGGTGAGAGAGGCTAAACGACTGTACTCAGAGACACTAAAACACCAGTTCTCTACTAACGACGCTGCTTCTGTCTGCCAAAGGGCTCAGGCACATCACCAACTACAAACCCAGAGCGCCCCACACCACTAACGACTCCCGCCTAGCCAACGACCTGAACGAGTTCTACCGTAGATTTGAAAGACAATTGGACTGTCCTGAACCACCCCTTCCCACCCAAGAG
>NW_027422850.1:330000-332500 GCF_048934315.1 Petromyzon marinus | reverse complement strand
GTCTCTCTTGTGGCTCACGGGGCTGTTAGGGTGGCACAGAAATCCCTCGGAATGGGAAAACGGGTCATTTTCGTGTCGCCACATTGCATACGAACCGCATGAAACTTCCAGAGGCATTTGCAGCAGGAATGCATGTGCACTCAAAAAGTGAATATTTCTCACGGATAGACCCCGTGATACGCTAGAAATTGGCGGGGATGTCTCTCTTGTGGCTCACGGGGCTGTTAGGGTGGCACAGAAATCCCTCGGAATGGGAAAACGGGTCATTTTCGTGTCGCTACATTGCATGCGAACCGCATGCAACTTCCAGAGGCATTTGCAGCAGAAATGCATGTGCAGTCAAAAAAAAATTGATATTTTTCACGGATAGACCCCGTGAAACGCTAGAAATTGGCGGGGATGTGTCTCTTGTGGCTCACGGGGCTGTTCGGGTCGCACAGAAATCCCTGGGAATGGGAAAACGGGTCATTTTCGTGTTGCCACATTGCGTACGAACCGCATGAAACTTCCAGAGGCATTTGCAGCAGGAATGCATGTGCACTCAAAAACTTCTATATGTTTCACGGATAGACCCCGTGAAACGCTAGAAATTGGCGGGGATGTGTCTCTTGTGGCTCACGGGGCTGTTAGGGTGGCACAGAACTCCCTCGGAATGGGAAAAGGGGTCATTTTCGTGTTGCCACATTGCATAGGAACGCCATGAAACTTCCAGAGGCATTTGCAGCAGAAAGGCACGTGCACTCAAAAATTTTAATATTTTTCACGCATAGACCCCGTCAAACGCTAGAAGTTGGCGGGGATGTCTCTCTTGTGGCTCACGGGGCTGTTAGGGTCGCACAGAAATGCCTCGGAATGGGAAAACGGGTCATTTTTGTGTGGCCACATTGCATAGGAACGGCATGAAACTTCCAGAGGCATTTGCAGCAGGAATGCATGTGCACTCAAAAACGTCTATATTTTTCACGGATAGACCCCGTGAAACGCTATAAATTGGCGGGGATGTCTCTCTTGTGGCTCACGGGCGCTGTTAGTTAGGGTCGCACAGAAATCCCTCGGAATGGGAAAAGGGGTCATTTTCGTGTTGCCACATTGCGTACGAACGGCATGAAACTTCCAGAGGCATCTGCAGCAGAAATGCATGTGCACTCAAAAACGTCTATATTTTTCACGGATAGACCCCGTGAAACGCTAGAAATTGGCGGGGATGTGTCTCTTGTGGCTCACGGGGCTGTTAGGGTCGCACAGAAATCCCTCGGAATGGGAAAACGGGTCATTTTCGTGTTGCCACAATTGGCATACGAACGGCATGAAACTTCCAGAGGCATTTGCAGCAGAAATGCATGTGCACTCAAAAACGTGAATATTTTTTCACGGATAGACCCCGTCAAACGCTCGAATTTGGCGGGGATGTTTCTCTTGTGGGTCACGGGGCTGTTCGGCTCGCACAGAACTCCCTTGGTCCACCTGATTCGTGCATACAGGCAGCAACTAAAACTCTGTAAACCTGCTGTGAGGACATCTAAACAGTGGACCAGTGAGGCTGTGGAAGATTTGCGGGCGTGCTTAGACTGTACTGACTGGGATATGTTCACGACTGCTACCAATAGTCTGGATGAACTCACAGAGGCTGTGTACATCAGCTTCTGTGAGGACTGCTGTATCCCAACACGTACCAGGGTGAACTTTAACAACAACAAGCCCTGGTTCTCAGCAAAGCTCAAAAGGTTGAGGTTGGAGAAGGAGGAAGCGTTTAGGAGTGGGGATAGAGACAGATTCAAGGAGTCGAAGAACAGGTTTAGCAAAGCGGTGAGAGAGGCTAAACGACTGTACTCAGAGACACTAAAACACCAGTTCTCTACTAACGACGCTGCTTCTGTCTGCCAAAGGGCTCAGGCACATCACCAACTACAAACCCAGAGCGCCCCACACCACTAACGACTCCCGCCTAGCCAACGACCTGAACGAGTTCTACCGTAGATTTGAAAGACAATTGGACTGTCCTGAACCACCCCTTCCCACCCAAGAGGCCCCATCCCCCACCCATACTACAGAAACGACTCTCTCCTTTCAGGAGGGAGAAGTTAATGGGCTTTTCAAGAGGCAGAATCCACGCAAAGCAGCCGGGCCGGACTCTGTCTCTCCAGCCACCCTCAGGCACTGCGCTGGCCAGCTGTCTCCGGTGTTCACCAACATCTTTAACACCTCCCTGGAGACATGCCATGTACCAGCCTGTCTCAAGTCCTCCACCATCATCGCTGTGCCCAAAAAGCTAAGGCCAACAGGACTAAATGATTACAGACCGGTCGCCCTTACATCTGTGGTAATGAAGTCTTTTGAGCGCCTGCTCCTGGCACACCTCAAAGCCATCACAGACCCTCTCCTGGACCCCCTTCAGTTTGCCTACAGAGCCAACAGGTCTGTGGACGACGCAGTTAACATGGCCCTCCACTTCACCCTACAGCATGTGGACGCCCCAGCATCCTACGCCAGGATCCTGTTT
>NW_027422850.1:317500-320000 GCF_048934315.1 Petromyzon marinus | reverse complement strand
AACGCTAGAAATTGGCGGCGATGTCTCTCTTGTGGCTCACGGGGCTGTTAGGGTGGCACAGAAATCCCTCGGAATGGGAAAACGGGTCATTTTCGTGTCGCCACATTGCATGCGAACCGCATGAAACTTCCAGAGGCATTTGCAGCAGAAATGCATGTGCAGTCAAAAAATTGAATATTTTTCACGGATAGACCCCGTGAAACGCTAGAAATTGGCGGGGATGTGTCTCTTGTGGCTCACGGGGCTGTTAGGGTGGCACAGAAATCCCTCGGAATGGGAAAAAACGGGTCATTTTCGTGTCGCCACATTGCATGCGAACCGCATGAAACTTCCAGAGGCATTTGCAGCAGGAATGCATGTGCACTCAAAAAATGTGATATTTTTCACGGAGAGACCCCGTGAAACGCTAGAAGTGGGCGGGGATGTCTCTCTTGTGGCTCACGGGGCTGTTAGGGTGGCACAGAAATCCCTCGGAATGGGAAAACGGGTCATTTTCGTGTCGCCACATTGCATACGAACCGCATGAAACTTCCAGAGGCATTTGCAGCAGGAATGCATGTGCACTCAAAAAAGTGAATATTTCTCACGGATAGACCCCGTGATACGCTAGAAATTGGCGGGGATGTCTCTCTTGTGGCTCACGGGGCTGTTAGGGTGGCACAGAAATCCCTCGGAATGGGAAAACGGGTCATTTTCGTGTCGCCACATTGCATGCGAACCGCATGCAACTTCCAGAGGCATTTGCAGCAGAAATGCATGTGCAGTCAAAAAAAAATTGATATTTTTCACGGATAGACCCCGTGAAACGCTAGAAATTGGCGGGGATGTGTCTCTTGTGGCTCACGGGGCTGTTCGGGTCGCACAGAAATCCCTGGGAATGGGAAAACGGGTCATTTTCGTGTTGCCACATTGCGTACGAACCGCATGAAACTTCCAGAGGCATTTGCAGCAGGAATGCATGTGCACTCAAAAACTTCTATATGTTTCACGGATAGACCCCGTGAAACGCTAGAAATTGGCGGGGATGTGTCTCTTGTGGCTCACGGGGCTGTTAGGGTGGCACAGAACTCCCTCGGAATGGGAAAAGGGGTCATTTTCGTGTTGCCACATTGCATAGGAACGCCATGAAACTTCCAGAGGCATTTGCAGCAGAAAGGCACGTGCACTCAAAAATTTTAATATTTTTCACGCATAGACCCCGTCAAACGCTAGAAGTTGGCGGGGATGTCTCTCTTGTGGCTCACGGGGCTGTTAGGGTCGCACAGAAATGCCTCGGAATGGGAAAACGGGTCATTTTTGTGTGGCCACATTGCATAGGAACGGCATGAAACTTCCAGAGGCATTTGCAGCAGGAATGCATGTGCACTCAAAAACGTCTATATTTTTCACGGATAGACCCCGTGAAACGCTATAAATTGGCGGGGATGTCTCTCTTGTGGCTCACGGGCGCTGTTAGTTAGGGTCGCACAGAAATCCCTCGGAATGGGAAAAGGGGTCATTTTCGTGTTGCCACATTGCGTACGAACGGCATGAAACTTCCAGAGGCATCTGCAGCAGAAATGCATGTGCACTCAAAAACGTCTATATTTTTCACGGATAGACCCCGTGAAACGCTAGAAATTGGCGGGGATGTGTCTCTTGTGGCTCACGGGGCTGTTAGGGTCGCACAGAAATCCCTCGGAATGGGAAAACGGGTCATTTTCGTGTTGCCACAATTGGCATACGAACGGCATGAAACTTCCAGAGGCATTTGCAGCAGAAATGCATGTGCACTCAAAAACGTGAATATTTTTTCACGGATAGACCCCGTCAAACGCTCGAATTTGGCGGGGATGTTTCTCTTGTGGGTCACGGGGCTGTTCGGCTCGCACAGAACTCCCTTGGTCCACCTGATTCGTGCATACAGGCAGCAACTAAAACTCTGTAAACCTGCTGTGAGGACATCTAAACAGTGGACCAGTGAGGCTGTGGAAGATTTGCGGGCGTGCTTAGACTGTACTGACTGGGATATGTTCACGACTGCTACCAATAGTCTGGATGAACTCACAGAGGCTGTGTACATCAGCTTCTGTGAGGACTGCTGTATCCCAACACGTACCAGGGTGAACTTTAACAACAACAAGCCCTGGTTCTCAGCAAAGCTCAAAAGGTTGAGGTTGGAGAAGGAGGAAGCGTTTAGGAGTGGGGATAGAGACAGATTCAAGGAGTCGAAGAACAGGTTTAGCAAAGCGGTGAGAGAGGCTAAACGACTGTACTCAGAGACACTAAAACACCAGTTCTCTACTAACGACGCTGCTTCTGTCTGCCAAAGGGCTCAGGCACATCACCAACTACAAACCCAGAGCGCCCCACACCACTAACGACTCCCGCCTAGCCAACGACCTGAACGAGTTCTACCGTAGATTTGAAAGACAATTGGACTGTCCTGAACCACCCCTTCCCACCCAAGAGGCCCCATCCCCCACCCATACTACAGAAACGACTCTCTCCTTTCAGGAGG
>NW_027422850.1:302500-305000 GCF_048934315.1 Petromyzon marinus | reverse complement strand
ATGAAACTTCCAGAGGCATTTGCAGCAGAAATGCATGTGCAGTCAAAAAATTGAATATTTTTCACGGATAGACCCCGTGAAACGCTAGAAATTGGCGGGGATGTGTCTCTTGTGGCTCACGGGGCTGTTAGGGTGGCACAGAAATCCCTCGGAATGGGAAAAAACGGGTCATTTTCGTGTCGCCACATTGCATGCGAACCGCATGAAACTTCCAGAGGCATTTGCAGCAGGAATGCATGTGCACTCAAAAAATGTGATATTTTTCACGGAGAGACCCCGTGAAACGCTAGAAGTGGGCGGGGATGTCTCTCTTGTGGCTCACGGGGCTGTTAGGGTGGCACAGAAATCCCTCGGAATGGGAAAACGGGTCATTTTCGTGTCGCCACATTGCATACGAACCGCATGAAACTTCCAGAGGCATTTGCAGCAGGAATGCATGTGCACTCAAAAAAGTGAATATTTCTCACGGATAGACCCCGTGATACGCTAGAAATTGGCGGGGATGTCTCTCTTGTGGCTCACGGGGCTGTTAGGGTGGCACAGAAATCCCTCGGAATGGGAAAACGGGTCATTTTCGTGTCGCCACATTGCATGCGAACCGCATGCAACTTCCAGAGGCATTTGCAGCAGAAATGCATGTGCAGTCAAAAAAAAATTGATATTTTTCACGGATAGACCCCGTGAAACGCTAGAAATTGGCGGGGATGTGTCTCTTGTGGCTCACGGGGCTGTTCGGGTCGCACAGAAATCCCTGGGAATGGGAAAACGGGTCATTTTCGTGTTGCCACATTGCGTACGAACCGCATGAAACTTCCAGAGGCATTTGCAGCAGGAATGCATGTGCACTCAAAAACTTCTATATGTTTCACGGATAGACCCCGTGAAACGCTAGAAATTGGCGGGGATGTGTCTCTTGTGGCTCACGGGGCTGTTAGGGTGGCACAGAACTCCCTCGGAATGGGAAAAGGGGTCATTTTCGTGTTGCCACATTGCATAGGAACGCCATGAAACTTCCAGAGGCATTTGCAGCAGAAAGGCACGTGCACTCAAAAATTTTAATATTTTTCACGCATAGACCCCGTCAAACGCTAGAAGTTGGCGGGGATGTCTCTCTTGTGGCTCACGGGGCTGTTAGGGTCGCACAGAAATGCCTCGGAATGGGAAAACGGGTCATTTTTGTGTGGCCACATTGCATAGGAACGGCATGAAACTTCCAGAGGCATTTGCAGCAGGAATGCATGTGCACTCAAAAACGTCTATATTTTTCACGGATAGACCCCGTGAAACGCTATAAATTGGCGGGGATGTCTCTCTTGTGGCTCACGGGCGCTGTTAGTTAGGGTCGCACAGAAATCCCTCGGAATGGGAAAAGGGGTCATTTTCGTGTTGCCACATTGCGTACGAACGGCATGAAACTTCCAGAGGCATCTGCAGCAGAAATGCATGTGCACTCAAAAACGTCTATATTTTTCACGGATAGACCCCGTGAAACGCTAGAAATTGGCGGGGATGTGTCTCTTGTGGCTCACGGGGCTGTTAGGGTCGCACAGAAATCCCTCGGAATGGGAAAACGGGTCATTTTCGTGTTGCCACAATTGGCATACGAACGGCATGAAACTTCCAGAGGCATTTGCAGCAGAAATGCATGTGCACTCAAAAACGTGAATATTTTTTCACGGATAGACCCCGTCAAACGCTCGAATTTGGCGGGGATGTTTCTCTTGTGGGTCACGGGGCTGTTCGGCTCGCACAGAACTCCCTTGGTCCACCTGATTCGTGCATACAGGCAGCAACTAAAACTCTGTAAACCTGCTGTGAGGACATCTAAACAGTGGACCAGTGAGGCTGTGGAAGATTTGCGGGCGTGCTTAGACTGTACTGACTGGGATATGTTCACGACTGCTACCAATAGTCTGGATGAACTCACAGAGGCTGTGTACATCAGCTTCTGTGAGGACTGCTGTATCCCAACACGTACCAGGGTGAACTTTAACAACAACAAGCCCTGGTTCTCAGCAAAGCTCAAAAGGTTGAGGTTGGAGAAGGAGGAAGCGTTTAGGAGTGGGGATAGAGACAGATTCAAGGAGTCGAAGAACAGGTTTAGCAAAGCGGTGAGAGAGGCTAAACGACTGTACTCAGAGACACTAAAACACCAGTTCTCTACTAACGACGCTGCTTCTGTCTGCCAAAGGGCTCAGGCACATCACCAACTACAAACCCAGAGCGCCCCACACCACTAACGACTCCCGCCTAGCCAACGACCTGAACGAGTTCTACCGTAGATTTGAAAGACAATTGGACTGTCCTGAACCACCCCTTCCCACCCAAGAGGCCCCATCCCCCACCCATACTACAGAAACGACTCTCTCCTTTCAGGAGGGAGAAGTTAATGGGCTTTTCAAGAGGCAGAATCCACGCAAAGCAGCCGGGCCGGACTCTGTCTCTCCAGCCACCCTCAGGCACTGCGCTGGCCAGCTGTCTCCGGTGTTCACCAACATCT
>NW_027422850.1:290000-292500 GCF_048934315.1 Petromyzon marinus | reverse complement strand
GTTACCATTGTCCATACAATAGTGCAGGTGCGATGGAAATCTTTTCTCGTTTTGGTGCGTGCTACATTTTTACGGATAGACCCCGTGAAACGCTAGAAATTGGCGGGGATGTGTCTCTTGTGGCTCACGGGGCTGTTAGGGTGGCACAGAAATCCCTCGGAATGGGAAAACGGGTCATTTTCGTGTTGCCACATTGCATGCGAACGGCATGAAACTTCCAGAGGCATTTGCAGCAGGAATGCATGTGCAGTCAAAAAAGTGAATATTTTTCACGGATAGACCCCGTGAAACGCTAGAAATTGGCGGCGATGTCTCTCTTGTGGCTCACGGGGCTGTTAGGGTGGCACAGAAATCCCTCGGAATGGGAAAACGGGTCATTTTCGTGTCGCCACATTGCATGCGAACCGCATGAAACTTCCAGAGGCATTTGCAGCAGAAATGCATGTGCAGTCAAAAAATTGAATATTTTTCACGGATAGACCCCGTGAAACGCTAGAAATTGGCGGGGATGTGTCTCTTGTGGCTCACGGGGCTGTTAGGGTGGCACAGAAATCCCTCGGAATGGGAAAAAACGGGTCATTTTCGTGTCGCCACATTGCATGCGAACCGCATGAAACTTCCAGAGGCATTTGCAGCAGGAATGCATGTGCACTCAAAAAATGTGATATTTTTCACGGAGAGACCCCGTGAAACGCTAGAAGTGGGCGGGGATGTCTCTCTTGTGGCTCACGGGGCTGTTAGGGTGGCACAGAAATCCCTCGGAATGGGAAAACGGGTCATTTTCGTGTCGCCACATTGCATACGAACCGCATGAAACTTCCAGAGGCATTTGCAGCAGGAATGCATGTGCACTCAAAAAAGTGAATATTTCTCACGGATAGACCCCGTGATACGCTAGAAATTGGCGGGGATGTCTCTCTTGTGGCTCACGGGGCTGTTAGGGTGGCACAGAAATCCCTCGGAATGGGAAAACGGGTCATTTTCGTGTCGCCACATTGCATGCGAACCGCATGCAACTTCCAGAGGCATTTGCAGCAGAAATGCATGTGCAGTCAAAAAAAAATTGATATTTTTCACGGATAGACCCCGTGAAACGCTAGAAATTGGCGGGGATGTGTCTCTTGTGGCTCACGGGGCTGTTCGGGTCGCACAGAAATCCCTGGGAATGGGAAAACGGGTCATTTTCGTGTTGCCACATTGCGTACGAACCGCATGAAACTTCCAGAGGCATTTGCAGCAGGAATGCATGTGCACTCAAAAACTTCTATATGTTTCACGGATAGACCCCGTGAAACGCTAGAAATTGGCGGGGATGTGTCTCTTGTGGCTCACGGGGCTGTTAGGGTGGCACAGAACTCCCTCGGAATGGGAAAAGGGGTCATTTTCGTGTTGCCACATTGCATAGGAACGCCATGAAACTTCCAGAGGCATTTGCAGCAGAAAGGCACGTGCACTCAAAAATTTTAATATTTTTCACGCATAGACCCCGTCAAACGCTAGAAGTTGGCGGGGATGTCTCTCTTGTGGCTCACGGGGCTGTTAGGGTCGCACAGAAATGCCTCGGAATGGGAAAACGGGTCATTTTTGTGTGGCCACATTGCATAGGAACGGCATGAAACTTCCAGAGGCATTTGCAGCAGGAATGCATGTGCACTCAAAAACGTCTATATTTTTCACGGATAGACCCCGTGAAACGCTATAAATTGGCGGGGATGTCTCTCTTGTGGCTCACGGGCGCTGTTAGTTAGGGTCGCACAGAAATCCCTCGGAATGGGAAAAGGGGTCATTTTCGTGTTGCCACATTGCGTACGAACGGCATGAAACTTCCAGAGGCATCTGCAGCAGAAATGCATGTGCACTCAAAAACGTCTATATTTTTCACGGATAGACCCCGTGAAACGCTAGAAATTGGCGGGGATGTGTCTCTTGTGGCTCACGGGGCTGTTAGGGTCGCACAGAAATCCCTCGGAATGGGAAAACGGGTCATTTTCGTGTTGCCACAATTGGCATACGAACGGCATGAAACTTCCAGAGGCATTTGCAGCAGAAATGCATGTGCACTCAAAAACGTGAATATTTTTTCACGGATAGACCCCGTCAAACGCTCGAATTTGGCGGGGATGTTTCTCTTGTGGGTCACGGGGCTGTTCGGCTCGCACAGAACTCCCTTGGTCCACCTGATTCGTGCATACAGGCAGCAACTAAAACTCTGTAAACCTGCTGTGAGGACATCTAAACAGTGGACCAGTGAGGCTGTGGAAGATTTGCGGGCGTGCTTAGACTGTACTGACTGGGATATGTTCACGACTGCTACCAATAGTCTGGATGAACTCACAGAGGCTGTGTACATCAGCTTCTGTGAGGACTGCTGTATCCCAACACGTACCAGGGTGAACTTTAACAACAACAAGCCCTGGTTCTCAGCAAAGCTCAAAAGGTTGAGGTTGGAGAAGGAGGAAGCGTTTAGGAGTGGGGATAGAGACAGATTCAAGGAGTCGAA
>NW_027422850.1:282500-285000 GCF_048934315.1 Petromyzon marinus | reverse complement strand
CTAATCTAAAACATCTTAAATAAAGCTTATTTGTAATCTTCTTTGTAGGCAGAAAATAGTAAGTTACAGGACTCTCGAACTGATGTAGTCCAAAAATAAAGAATTAAAATAACAAAGTCTAATCTATATAAGTGCTCTTGAATAGGCTTCGTGTAAAAAAATAGCAATAAAAAAATACCAAGTCTTCGTCTTGGAAAATAACAAAATCTAAAAGAAAAGTCTTCTTTGTGGAAAATAGTAAAATAAAAAACCAAGACTTCACCTTGGAAAATAACAAAATCTAATCTAAAACATCTTAAATAAAGCTGGTTTGTAGTCTTCTCTCGAACTGATGTAGTGCAAAAATAAAGAATTAAAATAACAAAGTCTAATCTATATAAGTGCTCTTGAATAAAGCTTCCTGTAAAAAATACCAAAAAAAAAAAATACCAAGTCTTCGTCTTGGAAAATAACAAAATCTAAAAGAAAAGAAAAGTCTTCTTTGTGGAAAATAGTAAAATAAAAAAAACCAAGACTTCACCTTGGAAAATAACAAAATCTAATCTAAAACATCTTAAATAAAGCTTATTTCTAATCTTCTTTGTAGGCAGAAAATAGTAAGTTACAGGACTCTCGAACTGATGTAGTCCAAAAATAAAGAATTAAAATAACAAAGTCTAATCTATATAAGTGCTCTTGAATAAGCTTCGTGTAAAACATAGCAATATAATAAAAATACCAAGTCTTCGTCTTGGAAAATAACAAAATCTAAAAGAAAGGTCTTCTTTATGGAAAATAGTAAAATAAGAATACCAAGACTTCACCTTGGAAAATAACAAAACCATCTTGAAAAAAGCTTATTTTTAATCTTCTTTGTAGGCAGAAAATAGTAAGGCGAAAATAAAGTCCCCTCTAAGCTCTAAAGTAACAAATACGACGTGTTAAAAAAAAAAACTAACAATAAAAAAAAGAACCAAGACTCCGTCTTGGAAAATAACAATCTAAATTGTGGAAAATAGTAAAATGAAATAAAAACCGACTTCACCTTCGAAAATAACAAAATCAATCTAAAACAAATGACATCTTAAAACAAAACTATTATTTGTTTCGGAGGTTGTCTATGACTGTTCATAGACCGCATAATTTCCACAGAACATTCTCAGAATATCAAGAGAGAAAAGCAGCGTTCTGCGGGAAATCATCTTGGCCAGTGATGTCGTTCTGGGTTTGGTCAGGCCCAGGGAGGTAAGTACCTCGTTATTCTCAAGGGGCCACTTTCCTCTTGCCCCAACCGGGAATCCAAAGAATGTGACCTTGCTAGCCTTCGTCAGCACTTTGACTTGATCACCAAGAGGGGTATAGTACGAAACTTTGTGCGAGGCAGCATCTGACAAGGTATTCTTTGAAAGCTCAAAACGGACGGTGACATCGATCACAACCGCCTCCTCATCTTTTGCAAACACGAGGTCAGGCTTTCTCATCTCTCCCGTCTCGGATATGAACCGTGGCTCTTTGTATACAGACCAGCCCAATCTAGCCGCTTCGTCTGCCAGAATGTTACTGATCTTGTTATGTCGCGCAATTCTTGCTTTCTGTACTGCAGGACATTGACCGAGAATGTGCGAAAGGGACTCGAGTCTGGCAGAGCATTTCCTGCAGGAACGTAGGGCCCCATCTCTGCCTCTGTTCAAGCTTTCTCTTGTTGGGTAAATATTTGCCCTTAGTTGTAGTGCTGCGATAAAGAAGCATTGTTTAAAGCCGCACCATGGCCTCAACCAAGCATTACTGATTCTATCATGCGCAAAGTTTACAATGCCCCTTCCTTGAACCGGCTTTTCGCACCATCTCTGAAATTCATGCTCCCTCCAATCGCAGGGTCTCGGATATACAGGTTCTTTTGACACCGAGTCCCTGAGAACGAATGTTGGGATTGCATCACTGTCACCCCCTGCTCGTACCCACAAATTACGGTATTCTTCCTCCATACCCTGCGAGGACACAATATTACGGGTGATAGCATCGGACGAGTTTGCTATACGTTGCAGCCTTCTAACTTGAACCGAAGGGATTGTTTTTTCCAGTTTCAAGATGGCAAGGCCTCCGTCTCGGGCTCTGGCATATAACAGTCCATCACAAGTTGAAGCGGGAAGGTGGAGCCATCCTTTTACCGCCTTTCTAATCTCTTGGTCCAACCCACGGAGAGTTGATTGCTTGCAGTCCGAGTGGTCTGCAGGATATAACAATCTGGGTAGGGCATAGGCATTGAGTAGTTCAACCTTCTGAGTTGGCTTCAGAGGCGCCTCATCGATTTTCGAGATCCATGTCTTTAGCTGACAATGTAGATCAGGCTGTATAGTGCCAGTCCAAGGGCCAATTTTCAGACCAAGGTATTTCGTTGATTCATCAGGTTGGATCATATGGACATCTTTATTTTTGATAGTCCATGGGTCGCAGTTGTTCACCGTATATGAATCTTTGGTTGGGCTTATCATGAAGCCCTGGCACTTTCTGGCCTGAACCT
>NW_027422850.1:270000-272500 GCF_048934315.1 Petromyzon marinus | reverse complement strand
GCACAGAACTCCCTCGGAATGGGAAAAGGGGTCATTTTCGTGTTGCCACATTGCATAGGAACGCCATGAAACTTCCAGAGGCATTTGCAGCAGAAAGGCACGTGCACTCAAAAATTTTAATATTTTTCACGCATAGACCCCGTCAAACGCTAGAAGTTGGCGGGGATGTCTCTCTTGTGGCTCACGGGGCTGTTAGGGTCGCACAGAAATGCCTCGGAATGGGAAAACGGGTCATTTTTGTGTGGCCACATTGCATAGGAACGGCATGAAACTTCCAGAGGCATTTGCAGCAGGAATGCATGTGCACTCAAAAACGTCTATATTTTTCACGGATAGACCCCGTGAAACGCTATAAATTGGCGGGGATGTCTCTCTTGTGGCTCACGGGCGCTGTTAGTTAGGGTCGCACAGAAATCCCTCGGAATGGGAAAAGGGGTCATTTTCGTGTTGCCACATTGCGTACGAACGGCATGAAACTTCCAGAGGCATCTGCAGCAGAAATGCATGTGCACTCAAAAACGTCTATATTTTTCACGGATAGACCCCGTGAAACGCTAGAAATTGGCGGGGATGTGTCTCTTGTGGCTCACGGGGCTGTTAGGGTCGCACAGAAATCCCTCGGAATGGGAAAACGGGTCATTTTCGTGTTGCCACAATTGGCATACGAACGGCATGAAACTTCCAGAGGCATTTGCAGCAGAAATGCATGTGCACTCAAAAACGTGAATATTTTTTCACGGATAGACCCCGTCAAACGCTCGAATTTGGCGGGGATGTTTCTCTTGTGGGTCACGGGGCTGTTCGGCTCGCACAGAACTCCCTTGGTCCACCTGATTCGTGCATACAGGCAGCAACTAAAACTCTGTAAACCTGCTGTGAGGACATCTAAACAGTGGACCAGTGAGGCTGTGGAAGATTTGCGGGCGTGCTTAGACTGTACTGACTGGGATATGTTCACGACTGCTACCAATAGTCTGGATGAACTCACAGAGGCTGTGTACATCAGCTTCTGTGAGGACTGCTGTATCCCAACACGTACCAGGGTGAACTTTAACAACAACAAGCCCTGGTTCTCAGCAAAGCTCAAAAGGTTGAGGTTGGAGAAGGAGGAAGCGTTTAGGAGTGGGGATAGAGACAGATTCAAGGAGTCGAAGAACAGGTTTAGCAAAGCGGTGAGAGAGGCTAAACGACTGTACTCAGAGACACTAAAACACCAGTTCTCTACTAACGACGCTGCTTCTGTCTGCCAAAGGGCTCAGGCACATCACCAACTACAAACCCAGAGCGCCCCACACCACTAACGACTCCCGCCTAGCCAACGACCTGAACGAGTTCTACCGTAGATTTGAAAGACAATTGGACTGTCCTGAACCACCCCTTCCCACCCAAGAGGCCCCATCCCCCACCCATACTACAGAAACGACTCTCTCCTTTCAGGAGGGAGAAGTTAATGGGCTTTTCAAGAGGCAGAATCCACGCAAAGCAGCCGGGCCGGACTCTGTCTCTCCAGCCACCCTCAGGCACTGCGCTGGCCAGCTGTCTCCGGTGTTCACCAACATCTTTAACACCTCCCTGGAGACATGCCATGTACCAGCCTGTCTCAAGTCCTCCACCATCATCGCTGTGCCCAAAAAGCTAAGGCCAACAGGACTAAATGATTACAGACCGGTCGCCCTTACATCTGTGGTAATGAAGTCTTTTGAGCGCCTGCTCCTGGCACACCTCAAAGCCATCACAGACCCTCTCCTGGACCCCCTTCAGTTTGCCTACAGAGCCAACAGGTCTGTGGACGACGCAGTTAACATGGCCCTCCACTTCACCCTACAGCATGTGGACGCCCCAGCATCCTACGCCAGGATCCTGTTTGTGGACTTCAGCTCTGCCTTCAACACCATCATCCCTGCCCTGCTTCAGGACAAGCTCTTCCAGCTGAACGTGCCCTACTCCACCTGCAGGTGGATCACAGACTTCCTCTCTGACAGGAAGCAGTGCGTTAAGCCGGGAACAGAAGTCTCTGACTCCAGGTCCATCAGCACGGGAACTCCTCAGGGCTGCGTCCTTTGCCCACTGCTCTTCTCCCTGTATACCAACAGCTGCGCCTCCAATCATCTGTCCGTCAAACTCTTGAAGTTTGTCGGACGACACCACCCTCATTGGGCTGATCTCTGGTGGGGATGAGTCTGACTATAGGTGGGAAGCTGACAACCTGGTGACCTGGTGTAGCCAGAACAACTTAGAGCTAAATGCTCTAAGGACAGTTGAGATGGTTGTGGACTTCAGGAAGAATACAGCCCCACTCACCGCCATCACCCTGTTAGACTCCGCAGTCAAAATTGTGGAGTCCTTCCGCTTCCTGGGCACTATTCTCTGCCGGGACCTCAAGTGGGAACTGAACATCAGCTCCCTCGCCAAGAGAGCTCAACAGAGGATGTACTTTCGACGGCAGCTGAAGAAATGCAACCTGCCAAAGACAATGATGGTGCAATTCTATACAGCGATC
>NW_027422850.1:220000-222500 GCF_048934315.1 Petromyzon marinus | reverse complement strand
AGGCACGTGCACTCAAAAATTTTAATATTTTTCACGCATAGACCCCGTCAAACGCTAGAAGTTGGCGGGGATGTCTCTCTTGTGGCTCACGGGGCTGTTAGGGTCGCACAGAAATGCCTCGGAATGGGAAAACGGGTCATTTTTGTGTGGCCACATTGCATAGGAACGGCATGAAACTTCCAGAGGCATTTGCAGCAGGAATGCATGTGCACTCAAAAACGTCTATATTTTTCACGGATAGACCCCGTGAAACGCTATAAATTGGCGGGGATGTCTCTCTTGTGGCTCACGGGCGCTGTTAGTTAGGGTCGCACAGAAATCCCTCGGAATGGGAAAAGGGGTCATTTTCGTGTTGCCACATTGCGTACGAACGGCATGAAACTTCCAGAGGCATCTGCAGCAGAAATGCATGTGCACTCAAAAACGTCTATATTTTTCACGGATAGACCCCGTGAAACGCTAGAAATTGGCGGGGATGTGTCTCTTGTGGCTCACGGGGCTGTTAGGGTCGCACAGAAATCCCTCGGAATGGGAAAACGGGTCATTTTCGTGTTGCCACAATTGGCATACGAACGGCATGAAACTTCCAGAGGCATTTGCAGCAGAAATGCATGTGCACTCAAAAACGTGAATATTTTTTCACGGATAGACCCCGTCAAACGCTCGAATTTGGCGGGGATGTTTCTCTTGTGGGTCACGGGGCTGTTCGGCTCGCACAGAACTCCCTTGGTCCACCTGATTCGTGCATACAGGCAGCAACTAAAACTCTGTAAACCTGCTGTGAGGACATCTAAACAGTGGACCAGTGAGGCTGTGGAAGATTTGCGGGCGTGCTTAGACTGTACTGACTGGGATATGTTCACGACTGCTACCAATAGTCTGGATGAACTCACAGAGGCTGTGTACATCAGCTTCTGTGAGGACTGCTGTATCCCAACACGTACCAGGGTGAACTTTAACAACAACAAGCCCTGGTTCTCAGCAAAGCTCAAAAGGTTGAGGTTGGAGAAGGAGGAAGCGTTTAGGAGTGGGGATAGAGACAGATTCAAGGAGTCGAAGAACAGGTTTAGCAAAGCGGTGAGAGAGGCTAAACGACTGTACTCAGAGACACTAAAACACCAGTTCTCTACTAACGACGCTGCTTCTGTCTGCCAAAGGGCTCAGGCACATCACCAACTACAAACCCAGAGCGCCCCACACCACTAACGACTCCCGCCTAGCCAACGACCTGAACGAGTTCTACCGTAGATTTGAAAGACAATTGGACTGTCCTGAACCACCCCTTCCCACCCAAGAGGCCCCATCCCCCACCCATACTACAGAAACGACTCTCTCCTTTCAGGAGGGAGAAGTTAATGGGCTTTTCAAGAGGCAGAATCCACGCAAAGCAGCCGGGCCGGACTCTGTCTCTCCAGCCACCCTCAGGCACTGCGCTGGCCAGCTGTCTCCGGTGTTCACCAACATCTTTAACACCTCCCTGGAGACATGCCATGTACCAGCCTGTCTCAAGTCCTCCACCATCATCGCTGTGCCCAAAAAGCTAAGGCCAACAGGACTAAATGATTACAGACCGGTCGCCCTTACATCTGTGGTAATGAAGTCTTTTGAGCGCCTGCTCCTGGCACACCTCAAAGCCATCACAGACCCTCTCCTGGACCCCCTTCAGTTTGCCTACAGAGCCAACAGGTCTGTGGACGACGCAGTTAACATGGCCCTCCACTTCACCCTACAGCATGTGGACGCCCCAGCATCCTACGCCAGGATCCTGTTTGTGGACTTCAGCTCTGCCTTCAACACCATCATCCCTGCCCTGCTTCAGGACAAGCTCTTCCAGCTGAACGTGCCCTACTCCACCTGCAGGTGGATCACAGACTTCCTCTCTGACAGGAAGCAGTGCGTTAAGCCGGGAACAGAAGTCTCTGACTCCAGGTCCATCAGCACGGGAACTCCTCAGGGCTGCGTCCTTTGCCCACTGCTCTTCTCCCTGTATACCAACAGCTGCGCCTCCAATCATCTGTCCGTCAAACTCTTGAAGTTTGTCGGACGACACCACCCTCATTGGGCTGATCTCTGGTGGGGATGAGTCTGACTATAGGTGGGAAGCTGACAACCTGGTGACCTGGTGTAGCCAGAACAACTTAGAGCTAAATGCTCTAAGGACAGTTGAGATGGTTGTGGACTTCAGGAAGAATACAGCCCCACTCACCGCCATCACCCTGTTAGACTCCGCAGTCAAAATTGTGGAGTCCTTCCGCTTCCTGGGCACTATTCTCTGCCGGGACCTCAAGTGGGAACTGAACATCAGCTCCCTCGCCAAGAGAGCTCAACAGAGGATGTACTTTCGACGGCAGCTGAAGAAATGCAACCTGCCAAAGACAATGATGGTGCAATTCTATACAGCGATCATTGAATCCATCCTCACCTCCTCCATAACCGTCTGGTACGCTGCTGCCACTGCCAAGGACAAGAGCAGACTGCAGCGTATCATGCACACTGCTGA
>NW_027422850.1:207500-210000 GCF_048934315.1 Petromyzon marinus | reverse complement strand
GCAGAAATGCATGTGCAGTCAAAAAAAAATTGATATTTTTCACGGATAGACCCCGTGAAACGCTAGAAATTGGCGGGGATGTGTCTCTTGTGGCTCACGGGGCTGTTCGGGTCGCACAGAAATCCCTGGGAATGGGAAAACGGGTCATTTTCGTGTTGCCACATTGCGTACGAACCGCATGAAACTTCCAGAGGCATTTGCAGCAGGAATGCATGTGCACTCAAAAACTTCTATATGTTTCACGGATAGACCCCGTGAAACGCTAGAAATTGGCGGGGATGTGTCTCTTGTGGCTCACGGGGCTGTTAGGGTGGCACAGAACTCCCTCGGAATGGGAAAAGGGGTCATTTTCGTGTTGCCACATTGCATAGGAACGCCATGAAACTTCCAGAGGCATTTGCAGCAGAAAGGCACGTGCACTCAAAAATTTTAATATTTTTCACGCATAGACCCCGTCAAACGCTAGAAGTTGGCGGGGATGTCTCTCTTGTGGCTCACGGGGCTGTTAGGGTCGCACAGAAATGCCTCGGAATGGGAAAACGGGTCATTTTTGTGTGGCCACATTGCATAGGAACGGCATGAAACTTCCAGAGGCATTTGCAGCAGGAATGCATGTGCACTCAAAAACGTCTATATTTTTCACGGATAGACCCCGTGAAACGCTATAAATTGGCGGGGATGTCTCTCTTGTGGCTCACGGGCGCTGTTAGTTAGGGTCGCACAGAAATCCCTCGGAATGGGAAAAGGGGTCATTTTCGTGTTGCCACATTGCGTACGAACGGCATGAAACTTCCAGAGGCATCTGCAGCAGAAATGCATGTGCACTCAAAAACGTCTATATTTTTCACGGATAGACCCCGTGAAACGCTAGAAATTGGCGGGGATGTGTCTCTTGTGGCTCACGGGGCTGTTAGGGTCGCACAGAAATCCCTCGGAATGGGAAAACGGGTCATTTTCGTGTTGCCACAATTGGCATACGAACGGCATGAAACTTCCAGAGGCATTTGCAGCAGAAATGCATGTGCACTCAAAAACGTGAATATTTTTTCACGGATAGACCCCGTCAAACGCTCGAATTTGGCGGGGATGTTTCTCTTGTGGGTCACGGGGCTGTTCGGCTCGCACAGAACTCCCTTGGTCCACCTGATTCGTGCATACAGGCAGCAACTAAAACTCTGTAAACCTGCTGTGAGGACATCTAAACAGTGGACCAGTGAGGCTGTGGAAGATTTGCGGGCGTGCTTAGACTGTACTGACTGGGATATGTTCACGACTGCTACCAATAGTCTGGATGAACTCACAGAGGCTGTGTACATCAGCTTCTGTGAGGACTGCTGTATCCCAACACGTACCAGGGTGAACTTTAACAACAACAAGCCCTGGTTCTCAGCAAAGCTCAAAAGGTTGAGGTTGGAGAAGGAGGAAGCGTTTAGGAGTGGGGATAGAGACAGATTCAAGGAGTCGAAGAACAGGTTTAGCAAAGCGGTGAGAGAGGCTAAACGACTGTACTCAGAGACACTAAAACACCAGTTCTCTACTAACGACGCTGCTTCTGTCTGCCAAAGGGCTCAGGCACATCACCAACTACAAACCCAGAGCGCCCCACACCACTAACGACTCCCGCCTAGCCAACGACCTGAACGAGTTCTACCGTAGATTTGAAAGACAATTGGACTGTCCTGAACCACCCCTTCCCACCCAAGAGGCCCCATCCCCCACCCATACTACAGAAACGACTCTCTCCTTTCAGGAGGGAGAAGTTAATGGGCTTTTCAAGAGGCAGAATCCACGCAAAGCAGCCGGGCCGGACTCTGTCTCTCCAGCCACCCTCAGGCACTGCGCTGGCCAGCTGTCTCCGGTGTTCACCAACATCTTTAACACCTCCCTGGAGACATGCCATGTACCAGCCTGTCTCAAGTCCTCCACCATCATCGCTGTGCCCAAAAAGCTAAGGCCAACAGGACTAAATGATTACAGACCGGTCGCCCTTACATCTGTGGTAATGAAGTCTTTTGAGCGCCTGCTCCTGGCACACCTCAAAGCCATCACAGACCCTCTCCTGGACCCCCTTCAGTTTGCCTACAGAGCCAACAGGTCTGTGGACGACGCAGTTAACATGGCCCTCCACTTCACCCTACAGCATGTGGACGCCCCAGCATCCTACGCCAGGATCCTGTTTGTGGACTTCAGCTCTGCCTTCAACACCATCATCCCTGCCCTGCTTCAGGACAAGCTCTTCCAGCTGAACGTGCCCTACTCCACCTGCAGGTGGATCACAGACTTCCTCTCTGACAGGAAGCAGTGCGTTAAGCCGGGAACAGAAGTCTCTGACTCCAGGTCCATCAGCACGGGAACTCCTCAGGGCTGCGTCCTTTGCCCACTGCTCTTCTCCCTGTATACCAACAGCTGCGCCTCCAATCATCTGTCCGTCAAACTCTTGAAGTTTGTCGGACGACACCACCCTCATTGGGCTGATCTCTGGTGGGGATGAGTCTGACTA